>NW_020448797.1:831060-928265 GCF_003343035.1 Apteryx rowi
CCCTCCCTTCCTCTCATTTGGCAGCCAGTTGGGCTTCTTCCTGCCTTGAATACCGCATTCCCTGGTTATTCAAGCTCAGTCATTAGCACCCTGTCCCCCTACTGAAATTATGAATGAAAAGCCTTGTTGTTCTTTACAAATAACTCGGGCTTCCTCAGTCAGTCAAATTCAAATGGCAGTGACTGCCAGACAAAGCGCCTGTATGATGGACAGTCCTCCCAGCAAGTGATCAAGGCACACAGGAAGTTTTTAAAGACACCGAATAGGTAGCGCGGCCCGGGCCTTCCCCCACGGCGGTCGGGGCGGGGAGGGGGGCGCGGGGAGGCACCGCCGGGCCGGGCCGGGCCGGGCCGGGCCGGGGGGACACCTACACCTCGCAGCAGCTCTGCCCCCAGCGCGGAAAGGGGGCAGCCCCCGCCGCTTCCCCCCCGCCGGGAAGTTGCATTGTCCTGGGGCCCCCTTTTCACAACGGGGGAAAAGGTAATTGACAGCCCCATTGTCTGCCGGGGACCCCCGCTGCTTTAAAATACTCCGGGGCCCCAGTCGCACGTTGTCAATAATAGCTGTCGGAGGTGACGAGTGAAGAAGGGTTGTTCAGGAAACAGTTTGAGCCCTTCAAGTGGACAGGCCTCAGTGACTTCTCCGGCACTCCGGCTGCCACAGCAGCCCCTTCAAAAATAACCTTAAAGCAATAAATCAAACTTGTTTCCTGGACTATACAAGGAACAGCTGGTTATTTTTCTTCACTTTTTTTCCCCTCCCCCCTCCTTTTTTTTTTTTTTTTTTTAGCCCAAAAAATTATTTAAGCATAGGAAACCAAGCATGTCAAAGTTTGGCAAAGCAGTTTGGGTGATTTAGCAGCTACAACACTTCTTTCTGTATTTATACAGTCTTTATACTTTGACTTTTTATCTCCTCACTTCCACTGGTTTCTGCATTTGCTCTGATGTCTATGCTAACTTATCTCTTGTCTTTCACACAGGGAGGAGGGAAGTGATCTCTGTAGCATGCAGCGAGAAGCAGTTTTGCTCTGATTGTCGTCTCTTGGGAACTCTGTATCCTAGAGTTCAAAAAGATGTCTTGAACTTAGCTGATCTGTTTATTTAGGAACAAAAATCCTGCACCTGAGAATTAGTGAAATGTCTTGCCATAGGCACTTCTGGAGGTCTATGCTGCACTTGGTGTTTTATATATGCAGTACTCATTGCCTTCATCTGTCTATCTATCTGATGCACGCTGTGTTGATGCATTGCACATCATATGTGGTGTGTGTGTGTAGTGATATGGAGGATGAATTTTCTGTTTTAAATAAAATTACAGGTTCTTCTACAAAGGCCTTTGCAACCTTAGGCTCTGCTCCTGCAGTTGGATCCGCACGGGCCAACAGTTGCATTTGCCCTGAGCCCATTTAGGAGCCCACCTGCCTGGACCTGATTTCCGCCTTGGAGCCTTCATTTCCTGCCATCACATGAGATAGTTAGGGTATGCTAAACAGCTAAAATCCAGATCTGTTAGAATTAAACTTCTTAGTGTTGTCATTTAGCAATGCCCAATTCTGCTAATACTGTATATTTGGTGCATGGCACTGATGATACACTTAGGAAATGAAAGGCAGAGGTCAAATAAGCCTTGCAAGATTCTGCAGTGTCCATGCACTATGACTGAAACATTGTATGCCAGCCAGAAATGTAACCCTTTCAAAGACTGAAGATAAAACCAGAGACTGAGTTAAGGAGGCAACAAACTTTTCTTGAGGTCTCAGCTTCGTAAAAAACAAGTTAAGAAAGAAAGAGTCAGTTGATCTTCAGCAGCATTAAATTATTAGTTAAAATCTCAGATTTGGGATTCTCCTTATTCACATAGCATGGGATATGGGTTCCTATTTCTTCATCATGCTCTTCTGCTAACAAGATTTAAAGAACATCACTGTTCACTTAAAGGTGACCAGTAGGTATATAAGCAAAATAAATTGTCATGAAAAGGGGGGTGTATGACAGCAGGTTTAATTCTGTGAACTATAGATGCAGCACTGTTTACTCCATTGCACTAACCCATTCATTTCAGCAGATCTGCATGAGGGGATCAGGCTGTTGGTAGGAAGATCTGCATTTTTTTCATCTGTGGAATATTGTCACTGTCCATCCTGCATTTGCAATATGGCATCCTTATACATCTGTTAATAAAATTTCATCTTCTGTGCATCTAGTCCTAGCTTGCCTATCCACATCACATTTCTGGCATATTTTAAAGACTAGGGTAACACAGATTTGCTAAGTGCCTGAGAGTAGTTAATAGGCAATTTTAGCCAAACCTTATAACATGCTGGCATGGTCTTCCTTTGAAATCTTATGCAAGTAAAAGCTGTTCAAAACTTCAGAACAAATGCTTTTGTAGGATACAGCCTTTTGATTGCAAATTATTTCAGGCAAGGATTTTCTTCCTGTCTGGCAACTTCCTAGCACACTTTTGCAGCAGGATAAGCAAACAGCATATTACATTGAGGAGAAGACAGTCGGCTGGGGTGATTCATCATTGCTAATTTTCAACCTCTGAGAATCTGGCTCCACATGGAAGTCAGAGGTTATCCATATTCTGCAAAGGATCTGCAAATCAGGAATCCATGATGTGGAGATTCACTATATGGCTTGTTTCACTTGTTTGCTGTAATCAAGAATTACATGTACTCATTTGTCATGTTATACTAACTGTAGTCTAAGGTATGCTCAAACAGTGTGTATGGCAATATTTTGCTGTTAAATTGAATAACATTTTAGCATCTGCCAACGTGGGAGCTTTTGGGYGTGTCTTTTTTGCTGGGGTGGTATAAAATGCACTATTAGCAAGTTTGCTATTGCCTCTGCCCAGTGGTGCCTGCTTGGTCACCGTTTGATCAGTGAAAAAAAATCCAAACAATAATAAAAACAAAAAAAAAGCCCTCTGCTCTTGACTGACCTGCATGTGGGAAAACACTTGAAACGCCATTATTGAAGATGTATGCTAATTCTTGAACAGAGCAGAATCCTTCACTTCTCAATTCTTCTCAGCTTTTTGTAGAAGCAAAAGGGGAAAAAAAACCCAAAACAATATTTTGGAATATCATTGGCAAAGAAAGCCAGTATCAGTACTCCCCTGACAGGCTTTTCCTTCTCAGCTAAGCTATGAAGCATTTTTAATTGGGGACAAGAAACAACTATGGCAAATATTTGTCTTATGATGTACAAACAGATCTGTGAGCTAAAGCTGTGCATCCTGCTGTCTGAAGAGCATGACAGCAAGAAGGCAGGAGGGTTGACATAACCTATTGAAAGAGGAGTGACAGCAAGGCTGACAGTGAAGTTTAACTGGACAGTCAAGTGTGAAGGAAGGGCAACTGGACAGATGTCTGTAGATGAGAAGATCTTGGTGTTTATAGATGAGAAGAAAGGGCCAGGTACTAGTAGCTGTCTGAACAGGAAGTTCCATTTTATGTACTTATTTGTTTATTTATTTGTTTATTTATTTCTGTAGAGCTCCAGAGAACCACGTCCTATCACTGGATCACAGTGGGAAAAGCATTCTTCCTTTTATTTTGCCTTTGCCTCAGCCTTGCTGCCACATACCCCTAAAGTTTGTTGTGAAATCTAGACTCTGTTAAAATCAATGGGAATTTTGCCATGCAGTTCAGTGTGGCCAGGAATTTACTCAATACAAAACTCCAGCAATGTCAGCAATGCTGTACTTGCATAGACCAAGGCTAATTTTGGCCACAGGAAGGGAACATGCCCCACCCCCGCACCCACAAAGAAAGATTTAAGAAACTGTTGAAGGACAGTTAATAGTCATTTGCCAGATCTGTGTAAGCAGGAACTTGGAGGAAAAGCACACATCTACAATGCATAGACCAAAGGCATCTTGCAAACTCAATTTAACCAGCTTGTAGCCTACTCTCAGCAGTCTTTTTTTCCAGGGGCAGCCTGGGAATGAACTGCATAACATATTCATAGTTTCTGGGAAACATTGTGCTACTTTGCATGCCAATTCAGTGGACCTACATGTACATTATCCCTTGGGCTATATGAGTGGTAAGGCTTGGGATATACAGCTCTCACTGGCTCTTAGAAGGAGCTATGTTACCCAGACAGCTGGAAAAAAATGAGGACTGCTGATTTAGATCATGGTAGAATTTTCCTTAGAGATTCTTGTCAGTGCTTCTACCATTCAACCAGGAATAATTTGGGCTGCCAAATGAGTTGAGGGTGAAACCTGTTTCAGAACATATCTTTAGGTTCTGTAGCACATAAATGTAACAGATGAAGTTCTGAATCTTTTGAAGTCTACAGGAAAACTCCCCCTGACTTTGATGAGGTCTGAAAGTCATCTTCTTCCCATCACCTCCTTCTTCCCCCTTCACTCTATTCATGTCATAAAATCAAAACTGAGGTCCTTGTGTATTTTTGTATAGCTGCTTAGATTTCTGCTTTGAGCCATACACTAGCATTCAGGCTCTATTTGTATGTACAGAAGCCATACATATGCAATTGCAGTAACTGTGCATGAGAAGATTCTCAACAACCTTAGGCCTCAGCTTATAAAAATCTGATCCTGGAAGCTTTATGGCTCCAGACTCTTTAAAGGAGAGTCAGGGAGTTGAGTGATGTGTCTGTCTGCTAGATTTTGCAATGAGCTTTTTACTTAGGCATATTACCTGCAAGATGCTGAGTGCTGCTGTTTCTCTTTACAAGAGTCTCTTTGAAGGCATGGTGAAGTAGGATCTGATTCTGTGAGGTACAATAGTAGGAATCATGAGGAAAGAAAAGGCCTTAATTGACTCTGTCTTTAAATTTTCTGGAGTCCTTTGTATGGATTTTCTAGTGCATGGAAGAGCTTAATGCACCTTTCTCTTCTCTGTGGTACAAGGGGAACAAACAGTCCTTGCTGTAGTCAGTTGTATAAGTAGCACAAAAGTCATTTCGTCTTCAAAAGGTTTGCAGTTATTAGGCTTGAGACACATGGAAGTTTTACCTGGGTAATGACAGGAAGATCAGGCTCATTAGCTAATTAATTCTCCCAACAAGCAGATCACACCCCTTCTGCAGTCAGTTGGGCACAGGTGTGTTGGATATGTGTATGTGCACAAACATGCCCTTTGGAAAACAGCACATCCTTTTTGTGCAGTGGCGGCTGTTCATAATCATGTGTTGTTCCACTAAGGAGGGTATTAAGATATGTTTTAGTCGCTGTGAACTGGGATGTCTTATGTCTGTGAGATTGCCTACCCATATCTGCCTTGGTGTTCCAGATACTTTACATAATTTGAAATACAACAATAATATGACACCCATACGTTCATTTTACTGCCGTGTTTGATGCATAGAAAAACATTTGTAGCACTGAAGGTGCACTGATAAAACTTTAAAAACTTTTTAYTGTGGGAAAATAAGAACATAAGAGAAAAACATCCACTTCAGGTCCGAAGTCTTCAAAAAGCAAAGCTTTATACTCCCTCTGCTGGCTCAAAAGCAGCAGCTAACCACCAAGACTTCCTCTCAGAGATGGGCTAATACACTGACATTTATGCTGTTTCAGTATTAAAGGAAAAACTCATACGTTTAATAGCACTACTTTTTTTAGGAGAAGGATGAGCTAATAAGCCACTTATGAACATTTCTCACCTCATTCTTTTTTCCAAAAATAAAGGGCTGAAAAGAAAACGAAAGCATAGCTAAGCTGTATGATTCCACATTTCTACTTATGCCTAGGCTGAAGTACTGCTTCTGATCACATGATCTGTGGCCAAAAGGGGAAAGGACACATTTAGGGTGTCATTCCTAGCAAATAGAAAATAGCATGTTATTGTTCTTATTTCCTATTTTTTGCACRAGAATCACGTCTACATCGAATACAGCTATTCTCTGACTTTCRCTCTTTATTCTAGGTGTTTTGGAGGCTCTTAGGTTATTAATATAGTTTACCTACTTATTTATATGTTATAATGAATGTTAAGTAATGTCTTTTCTTTGCTTCTCCCTTAACAAATGGTAATAAATGGTAATATTGTCCTTTAGTAAATGGCCGCTTGCACTGGATTAATGAGCTGTAATTTATCCCATGTAATTCATTTCTTTTAACTAACCTGACTTTTTAAGTCTCTTATTTCTGGAAATATATATATTTACTTTTAACTGTCAAGTTGAAGAGAAGTATGCTTTGCTAATTCATTTTGTTATACCATAATTTTTGATGATGCCAAGGAAGAAGCCAGCTGCAACATGCTATTATTTTATTTAGTACTTCTCCAGTCTGGATACACTTTTGTTTGCAGGGGAAGAGCTGATAGGAGTGAACACAGAAAGGCTTGTACACTGAACTTTTTCTTCCTTCTACTATGGATTTTCTAGATTTACCAGATGTGATGTAAGCTGAGAAAGATTGCAGAAACTTTGGTTGGATGATGAAACATCACTGGTCAGGTATATCTTCAGGAAAAAGTGTGAATCTCCCTCTGGGGAATGGAACAGAAGTGGCAGAAATTGTCACATGTAGGGACATGGACATCAGCTCCATGCTGATTCCTCCATACTGTCCTTGCTGGAGGGAAGTGATGAAGAGAGAGGACAGCCACTGTTATGTAGTACTTGCTTGTTACCCATGTAGTACATGCTTGTTACCTGTGAACTGCAATTCTTTGCTCCTGGCTTCTGCCCCTTCTTGATCCACTTCCTCTTTTTCCTGCCTATAAAGAAGGGCATACTTGGAAGAAGAGTCAAGTTGTCAGCCAGGAAAGTCAAGGTCAGCTCTTTAATAGGCTTTTCTTCTGCAAGAAAAATTGCAGTGTGTGCTACTTTGGTATAATATAAAGGCTTCAGTATACAGCAGATGAGGAAAGCACATCTCGTCTGGACAAGGCTAGTTGAAGCCAACCTCAAGTCTGGCCAAGGTCAAAATATTAATGCACACATACAATAAATATCATATAGCTCTTGGGGAAATCAGGTGACACTCCCACCCTCAAACAACATCCTTGGCTACAGTCCCAGAATACTATGATTAATTTTGAAGGTTTGACTTAGTCTTAGGTGATGCATTCTGTTCTCTCCAAAAGCAATGACAGTGGTTAATGCCATGACCAAACAGACTTCTTAAAACAGAATCTTTATTTAGTACAGAGGCACTTCAAAGAAAACAGATTTGAAACCAATTAAAAAAATGTATGCGTATCTAGCTTTTCCCTGAGGCTTATCTTTCCCTAGATCTGGGAGGGCCTAACAATCTTCAGCCCTCTCCATGCACTTTTTTTTTCTCTTTCTCTTTCTTTCTCTCTCTCTTAGCATGTTTCCCCAGATGGCTTCTGACAAGTAACTACAGCAGGGTGGGAAAAGTTATTCCTTTTCCATGATGGGACAAAGCTTTTAAACATACATACAAACATAAATACATACAAAAATAAAAAATTTTTCCCCTCCAAAGCCTACTGTTGAATAACTAAAAGCAAATGATGTGGCATCTGATACAAATGTAATTTCATGCTTAAAAGAATATGTAATCATTTATACTAAGGAGAACATTTTCAATAGGCAACCATATGCTACTGGGATTCTTTAAAACATTGCTCCAGTAACTGGTCTTGACTGATCCTTAATGCTACAGAGTAGGTAAGAGCTTCAACATTGTTATCTGTGCAGGGTATGAGTTAAGACCTAGAAAGACCAAAGGGAAGAAGTGCATGTCATTTAAAAGGAGGAAGCCCAGGGAGGAGGATGTGGGTGGAAGCCTTGTTTTGAAATTAAGCAGTCAGGCAAAGAATAGTTAAATGAAGAGGAGAAGTGGAATCTCAACTCAGATTGGAGCTGGTGGATTGTACAACCTAAAGCAAAACTTCATAGCATGAGCTTTTATTTTGTTTGTAGGAGGCAAGCTGATGGGGAATCCTGAAGTGGGGTGGAATAAAAAGATCTCTGAGTTTAACCCAGACAAAGGACCAGAAGACATGATTGCCTTTAATAGGCACAGTTTTAAAGGAATCTGATTAGAGGGCCACATTCTGGATGCAAAAAAAAAAAAAAAAAAAAAAAAGCATGTAAGAGTGTTTATCTGTTGATAAGCCTCGCTATGCAGTCTCAGAGCAGTCTATAGTTTGGCTCCTGGTGTAATGATTTTGGTGATAAATAACTGTTCAAGGTAACGGTTCAAGTTAAGTGAGGTGAATGGGTAGTTGTACTTGACTTTCCCACATGCTGTTCAAACTGGGAAGCTGTTGGCATCTCTGGGGATGATGGAGATGATGTCTATTTCTCTTATTTTAAATGAAAGTAGTTTATGTTTAGACCTGAGAGAATTTTTCAACAACAATTTAATCAGAAATGTTACAATCCCACAGAAGATTTTCTAATAGGAAAAAGCTCCCCTCCCCATTTCTGTCCAGATTTAACATATGATTATCTTTATCAGTCAACAGAAGCTTTCTAATTCATGTTCTTTTTTTTTTCCCCAAGGATCCTTGCATTTAAATAAGCCTTACAGGAGCTTATTGATAGAATAATTGAAACGCATTGTTTGTTCCTTGTTTTTAGAGTGTGCAAAGAGATTCCTTCTTTGCTGTGATTTCTTAAATGACTAGTACAACCTTCCCTAAAATCATTCAGAAAATTTGCATAACTGATGATGGTGGCACTTTAGTTGTATTTCATTGACCAAATCACAAACATAGTTCCTAAAATTATCATTCCCACTAATTTTAGTTACCCCATGAGCGGTTCTATGACTGTCACAGGTACCATTGTGCTCATGCAGTCTCAGCCTGCCTCAAAGGTTTGTGCCAGCTTTTGGAAGTAAACATGATCAGGTACAGGTTGCAAAGTCAGATAGTATTACATTCCACAAAAGTATACCAAAAAAGGTCATCCTTCTTCTACATGCACACTCAGAAGGCAAATCATGCTCCACTGGTGGATAAAGCTTGGAGTAATGCTAGAGTTTGCAGTAGCTGCCCAAGCATAACCTGAAGTAAAATGCTTTGTATTCATCTAGCCCAAAGGCTCATGAAAAATGGATTTTACAGACAATATATTATTTTGTTATGTTACTTAATTTAGCATTATTCTCATATGCTGATTACTACCACCCACTCTGTGGTTAATTTAGAGCAAAGCCATCCAACTGGTAGCCTACAGGATATTGAGGCCCATAGGATGGTTCTAGTCCTCAGGACAAATACAGCATCACACAAAAATTATTTGCCCTGAGAAAACTTCTGTAAGATAATCCAGCCCACAGCTGTCAAGAAGTTGTGCAGCCCTAAGTTAGATCAGCTTTAGGAGTCTGAACAGCTCACATAATAAGCATAACATGTGCATGATGAGGAAAAGAACTGGGTTGTCGTGATGAGAGTGGGTGGAGAATGAATCAAATCCTACTTAAAATCACTCTCGATTACAACTGTGGGGACCCTATACAAACATTTACCCAAGTACTGAATCCACACAGTATTATGCCCCAAAATGAAATTTAAATGCTTGCATCAAGATTGGTATTGGTAAGAAAAGAAATAGGGACTGAGCTAAGGTAGATAGGCTGTGACATCTGACCAAGCCTATTCTTGTTTTCAGGAGCAAGATTAAGGTAAGTGATGCGGAAGGAGTCAGAGGAAGGCTAAAGGGTTAAATGGAAATTAAAAATTCAACATACTGCAAATAAGTCTTTCTGTCTGTCTTCTTTTTCTCTTTCTTTCTCCCTTTTCTCCACTTCCAATAGGCTAAGCGGTCTCCCAGACACTTCATCTAACCTGTAGCTGCACAGGAAAGGTTGAATTTTTCTTCAGATAGTTGCAGTATGGTTAACGAAGAGAAAAAGACACTTTTAGAGCACAGTTCACCAGACCTTTTAGATGTCTGCCACAGGTTAAGATGAGAGACATCACACAAGTGCTTGTTGCTCTCCAGTAACTATAAAGGAAACCAGGTGACTAACTTGGAGGTAGATATCTTTGAACACTGCTAGATTAGTTTCACCATGGATGACCTTTTTAGATCAGGTGAAATACATTGTAATTCAGCTCCTATCTCTAGGCTTCTTCCTAGTCTTAGATTGGAAGAGGATTGGTGGTAAATTGATCTTTTATATAAATAAACTGGATTGCTGTGAGATCAATATCCTGTATGCATAAGACAGAAAAGACAAGAATTATTTATCTAAGTTAGTTCTATACCAGTATACACTGGAGCAATTCATATAATACAGGGTAAAGTAAGAGGGAATAATACAAAAACTGTGATCATAAACCTCTTCTTTACATCTGCAGATAGAGAAACTGATTGTTCCCTTGGATACTTTTGCTAGATTTAACCTCTGTTCTGTAGAGAGGTTTATTTTCTCCTTATGAGAAACAGTATTGTCTTGTATTGCAGCATATACTGGCTGCTGGATCAACCGTCATTGGATAACAATGTATAATTGCATACTGCCTACATGAGAATATCCTGTCGCCTTGTCTCCAAGAATAACTTTACTGCAGACTACATTGTTCTTCAGGGTCACTGCCAGTTAAGTCATAGGCTGCAGACCTCCAAGAACTGGAAGAGTTATTCTAAACCATGTTTAAGAAAACAACAACAACAAAACCCCAAAGGTGAAATTTTCAAGTAAGAAAATTAAGCATGCAAATGTTAAGAAGTTGGCTTGTCTCTACAACCTTAACACTCTCTTTATACTATAACTTTTAACCACATGGTTGTGTACTATTTTTCTGTTGGGCTCCTGCCTCATTTAGTGCACAGCACAGTTTGTGTTCATTGATTTTCTGCTTACTTGACATTTCTTATGTGTTATTTTATACTGTTGATTATGAATTGTTTACAAATGTGTTATAGTTCAGACATTCTTGTCTTGCTGTCCTTTCTGTCTCTTGCTGACTGCAGTGGCAGTTCTAGGTGTTATAGCTCTAGAGGGTAAGGCCTTGCATGACCGTAAGGAAGTTCAGCACGTCTGTAAGAGTGGGGAAATTTCCTCTTTTTTTTTTTCTTTTCAGTATTTTTAGAGGTCTTTCCTTTCACTGACACAGCTGTAGCACTGAGAAAATGACTGCCTTAAATATGGTCTTTCACGGTTGCAATCACTGCAAAAATAAAGAGGCAAAAGGAATAAAAGGCCATTTATCTGTGTATTAGGGACAAAGTTAATGTTCTGCTGCTGTTTAGAAGCCCAGATATAAGTAAACATACATTTTCATAAATGTTGTTCATTTATCTTTTTCTCCATGTCTCCCACAAGTTCTTATCACTAATGAGATATGCAGTTGTCACAGTAGTTTTTAAATCAACAAAGGTAAATAGAGATGGACTTTCATCACTTTTCTACATCTATGGTGGAATGGCTAATGTTAGATTATTGTTTACTAGTGAACGGTGTCCATCATTTGGTGTTACCTTAGTTGCAACATGGATACTGTATGGTTTTTACTGTAAATAAAATACTTCTTTACTTAAAAAAAAAAGAATTTGACAAATATTAGATTTTCTTCTTTAAACAGTTGTTTTACTGAATCATGCAGAGTGCTTTAATATGATGATTTCAAATTGAGCAAAATACATTAAATTAAAATTGGTAATTTTAGACTGGATTTCCAAACAATTCAGTGACATCGGTTTTCCTGTTGGGTCCACTGATTCTGCTATCCTTTCCATTAGGAAAGAAAGATTATGAAGATAGAGCAGTTTTGTTTGACATCAGAAATGGGTATGTGTGTCCATCGTGTAGACTGCACATACAATACAGTCTCAGAAGACCTAAAGGAGTGCATATTTCTCCATGCAGCTACCGGACTACAGGCAGTACTTGTGCTCCATTTTAGAGATGACAGGGCCCACCAAGGTGACGGTATGTCAGCAGTGTTATGTCTTGTAATGATTATGCACTACATTTTCATTCATGCTGATGGCTTCCTCGTGTTCCCAGTGTGGTGCCATTAAAGGTGTTAAAGCTCTCTAAATTATTTCCGTTCTTCCTACTATAAAATACTTTTCCAAATGGACTCTTTTGATAGCTCACATCTACATAGCATATATAATCTGAAACTTCTGAAAGCGATTAGGGTGACATTGTCTCATTACATCCCTTTTGACTGAAGAGATTACACATTGACAATACCTCTTAGGTCTTTTAGTTTCTTTCCGTGCCAATGTCAACTTTTTTCTACCCATGCCTTTTTCTGTTGGCTTAACCAGTTAACATTAGGTATTTCTAGTAAGGCATTATTTCTGGGGTTATTAGAACTCACTACTGAATGCTTTGCTAATATTGAGACTCACATTCATCTGTATTAATGCTGTCCTCTTCAATTTACTTTCTCTCAAACTGTCCTAAATAACCCTGTGCCCTTTTGTGGTAAAATCTTAGTTTTGCTTAAGTTCATGGGAATTTTGGCATTGACTTCCAAGGGGATAGGTTTTTACACTTTAGTTTATGAAGGTTTACTTGTGTTTTTCTGGGTGAGGAAATCTTATATTCAATCCTTACCATGAAGTTTTGGGAGTATAGAATTAGAATGAAACTCAACACACAGTCAGAATAATGAACCAAAAGAGTCCATTAACCAGATCTGATACACATAAGAATATCATGTTAATGGTCCATTTCTCCCATTCCAAATAGTGGACTTTAAAAAAATAGTCTTTTGAAATTTGAATTTTCTTTCATTTTTGGGGTCAGCTTTGTAAAAGCTGCACTCATAAATTCAGAATCCTAGACTTTCTGGATATTAGGAAAACAGGGGTGGAATTTGTCTCATCTGACTTGAGGCATATGTGAGTTACATGTCTAAGTTTAAATTAGGCTGCTTTTTATACTTACAGGAGAAAAGTAGATATCTTTGGAGAGGATGTGACCTTATCACAGAAGTCTACATTGTGTTGAGGTTAATTTCCTGTTTCACTTCATTGACCCTGAAAAACCTAGAGGGACTAGCTCAAAGATATCTTAAGCTTTCATTGCCTAAGATAGAACAGTTGAACCACACCCTAAATTTCCTATGCCCTGTGCCAAGGATAGGTCTCTTGATTAATCTTGACTCCTAAGTACCTCAAAAGTACACTCTGTATCTCTGAGTAGTCCTTTTCTGGACCTCGTCCCAGCAGTTGATGACGATTTTGAACACACTAGTTCTAGTTGTCTGTACCTCTTTATTTTTCATGTTAAATGCAAGATACAATTCAGGTTTGTATCTTGTTCCTCCTTAAATTGCAACTTCCTTCCTTTTCCTTTTATTAGTATAGTCTCTTTTTTTCTCTCTACTTCTTTCCCCCTTTCTGTAGCTATAAAGTCCTGTTATTCTTTGTTTCCCTTTTTGGCCGCTGCAGACTTAAGACTCTTTTGATTCTTTTCCTGCCACTCCTTCCTGTACATGAACTTTGAACTCTGAACAGCTCTCATGAAGATACTCTGACTATCGCTTTGCCTTTTTATCTCCTGTTTTTTCACAGATGAGTTTTAATCCTGTTGTATTTTCCCAGAAAATCTCCAATTTTCTTTCACAATGTTACATTTTTAACATTTTTTTCTCATCAAATATTCAAATAAGTTCTCTAAAATCTTTCTGGAACTGAAACTGATTTCCTTCCACTGTTCTGCTCTGTGAATTATTTTCTCACTATAGTGTATTCAAATACACTATACTTCCATATTTTCAGTGTCCTTGTCCCAGTAAGGAAACTTTGATCCAATTCATCATTTTTATTTCCCAGTAGGGAAACTTTGACTCAACTCATTATTTTTATCCTTTGGAATTTACTGTGTGAAATTGATATCTTTGCATCTCTATGTGTTATCCCGAGACTCGATCAACTAAACTCCACTTAGAGGAATGGTTTTGCCTTTCCTGGCTCTGTTCCAGAATGGTGGCTTAAAAGAAATGCATACTATTATCACTATGTTTTGTTTGTTTGTTTGTTTGTTTGTTTCATTTCTTTTTTGCTTACCCAATGATTTCACCGTCTTACTCTTGTCACTATCAAAATTATAGCATATTGTCTTTGAATGCATTATCTAACATTTTTTACACCTCTCTTTTCTCCACCCTACCTTACCCATGCATACTGCACCCTTCCATCTGTCTTTTCAACACACAAGGATTATCCCACTAAATTTCAGTTAGTCTTTCTAGATCGTAATCTCCTTTATTTAGTACAGCACCTTCCAGTTGTTGCTTGTTTCCCCACACATTTGCGTCAGGCATTATATTCTTGTTATCCTTCATCTTTTGCTTCAGAACAATTTTAGTTTCTCCCTTAATTTGTATGTTGGAAGTACATGAGGGATTATTCAAATTAAGTGAAAGCTTTCCCTTTCCCTCCTTCTCCTGAAGGTTTGCAGCCTGCCTAACAGGCCTTGCCAGTTCTGAACCTAAAAGGCTGGCAACCTGTCTGCATAAGTGGAGACAGTGTAATCCAAACAGTTGGCTCTCGTTGCAAAAGGCATTCCAGTGATCTGCGAATTCAAAACCCTGCAATATACTCTATCAGATCTTCCATTGGTTGGTGTCCAGTATCAGCATTTTACTTTCTTCACCCATGTTTGGCACAGAAAAACTTCTGAGAGTTACTTATCTGCACAGTTCCAATTAATTTTTTTTCTTATTGTCTGAATAATAGTTGCTTGTATATTATATAAATGTACTTCATTAGTGTCATTTGTTCCTATAGGGAATATGATGATTAGAAATTCCGGAGCATTGCTCAATAAATCTAGCAACACCTTTGTTATGACAGTCCTTTAGTCTGGCATGTGTTAGAAGGCTCTCTATCATGTTTTCCTTATATAATGTTTTGAACTACTTTCCCTATATAGAAAGTAATCATTTGGGACTGCAGATCTCTTCTGTCTTTCTGACAGCTCTCTTTCAGTGCTTACACTTTGGTCATAGGTTGTTGTAACTATTTTCTTCATATCATAAGAATAACACACCTGTTGCATGTGCTAACACTGTTTCCATTCATATTTCCCTTCTGTTTTTCTTTTTTCTGTTCTTTTTTTTTTTCCTTCACAATTCTCTCATGCCGCCGGGGTTTACTTTTCTCCTCTTCTATATCTAGAGTCTCTGTTGCCTCACCATTTTTTGATAGTTCCTCCTTTGGTCTCTGCTCAGTCCCTGTTCCTTTCCAGTCTGCACTTCATTTCCCAGCACCACCAGGTTTGTAATGGAAAGATCTAGGGCATTTTTTGAGCAGCTGTTTCTTTCTATTACAGCCTTTTGCAGCTCCTAACCAAAACTCCCTTTTTAAGAGTTGCTACACTGATTGTAAATGTTCTGTAGATAATGGTTCCCATCACTGCCATGTTTTATACCTGATTTACCATTTATTACCTAGCCCCACGTGTCTCAGGTGATTCTAGCTGGCAATATGACCAAAAATATGAGAGTGGGAAAGCTGGAGGAGAGGTAGGCCTGTAGTATGCTAAGGAAACATCATTCTGCAGGTCCTGTCTTCAGCCTGCAGAAAGGTTGTTCACAACTTTTAGCTTGGGGACATTTTGCTGCCAAAACCTTGCAGTTTTGTTATAGTCATGGGTAATCAAAATAAAGGAAAAAGGTAAACAGGGTTAGCTAAGTGTATATAATCCATGGAACAACCATCATAATGCTTAATTTTCAAAGTGTTTTACCAAACAGGGAATATAATCCTGTGGAAGAGGTGCAGCAATCCTGTTTGAGAATGGATCACCTGAGGGTCCCTCTCCGTAGCTGGGAGGAACCAATAGGTTTCCTTGGCTGAGTGAGAGGAAAATTAAGATGCTTAAGGAGAAACCAGCAGAACAAGCAGGTGCCTACTCCTTATCAGTGCCCTGAGAGTTGCCTGAACTGCTTCTTGCCCCTGGAGATGGGCAGGGGAACGGGACCAGGTGTTGTCTCCCTCCCTCTGGGAAAGCTCCTGTCTTCTCTGCATAAGGTATGATCCTTGTTATACCCGTGTGTAAACTACATGGCTTTCATTCTCCATATGGCCAGGCTATGATTAGTTATAATGGAGAATGGTGGAAAAAAGGAAATTTCCTTTGATTCAAGGTTGATTAGCCTCTAAGCAAGTTTTATAAGAAGCCGGTTTGGTGCTAGTGATGTAGTTCTGTGCACAGGTGGAACGTGGGGCAATAGAAAGCACACATTGGTCACACGTGCCCTGAACTTCACTATATACCCTTGTTCTGCGTGAGAGGTTGCAATAGTTTGCTAGTGATGGCTTCCTTCAGACAGGAATTCCTCACTAGG
Source organism: Apteryx rowi (assembly GCF_003343035.1). Lineage (NCBI taxonomy): Eukaryota > Metazoa > Chordata > Aves > Apterygiformes > Apterygidae > Apteryx > Apteryx rowi. The sequence goes on from NW_020448797.1 coordinate 847,292, forward strand.
AATTGTAATATCGATTAAGATTGCTTTGTTCTAGGGAGATCTGAGTCCCACTTTCTTGCAGAACAGATTCTCTAAGGAAGCGAAGGTCATCAGCCTGATTCTCTGTATAGGGAATTAATTTCTTCCTTTTCTGACCTGATGGACAGTATGTTCACATCTCCAGCCAAACACGCATATACATTTATTCACTTTGTTTCTGACACATTTCAGCTGACTGGCTTCAGAAACAATGTTTGATGCATGCAGAGTAGTACCAGGAGAAAAAGCATCCTCTTCTCTAATGCACGGATTTTTTTTTTTTTTTTAATATAATCTTGAATTTAAGAAACATAGCTAGAAACTAAATTATTCAGCAGGATGAAGGGGAAATAGCTAATGTGTCACATTCATCAGTGATGCATGAAGAACTGACTTTAAACAACGAATTATTTTAAAACTGAATTTCAGCCATCCAAAGATGAATGAGAATTTTTCTCAGTACTGGTCAAGCTGTGAACAGGCCAACCTGAAGAAGAAAATTGTCTCCCTTTCTCAGTCACCTGAATACAATTTTCTGAAAAAGGGATTTAATTTTGTTATCCTTGGATAGTTGACTTCTGTTGATACTCTGCTCTTTGGATGATTTGCATCATTTTTCCCCTCGTATTTTTTTCTCATCTTATTAAAAAGCATACATGTAAATTTTACAGGCCACCAAGATAAAATGACTGAATAAGAAACAACACTAATGGAGACATTCTAGAAGAGAATTTTGCCATTTTGTCAAAAAGAGTTGCAATTGAACTTATTAATATTAAGTGGAAAAAAAACTTTAAAAATGAGAGGTAAATTTGCATCCTCCTAGTAATTTTCCATTCTCAAGAGAAAAGCTCAGTTTTATCCAAAACAACTCAATCCTTATTCTTATCACTAATGTACATAGCATGATTGATATTACATTTCACTACGTAAACATTGCTTTAATACTTCTCATTTCTTCTGCTCAAGTAACCCTGAATAAATACAGTATCTGGCACAAGATGCTATGCCTATGGCATTGTTTCAAAACAAGGGGCTTTGTGTTGTGCAAGATGGAGCTCTCAGAGACATAGCAAAGCCTCCACTTTAAAACTTCACTTTTGGAAAGGAGTTTCATCTAACAAAAGCCCTAATCCAACATTCAGGGCTCTGGATCCTTACCTCAACAGATAATGCCAGTAGCGTCAGATCAAGATCTAGGTATGAAGAGGTCTTGAAATCAACAGGAATAACCCAGTTTTGGATTAGACCTGAAATATGGACAGCTTTAGGGAAACGTCCTAGATTCTGTTTGTTGCAAGTGCAAAAGCACTGTAAAAATACTCTCTTTGTTCTGTTGGGGCGGGCAATAAGAGAAGCAGGAAAAGAGGAAGGAAATGAGTGCCTGTCTAATTATGCTTCTATAAATGTCTTCAAATACTTTGCTAACGTGGTCTGGGAAACTTTTTCAAAACCAAAACAGGCAAATGTGCAGCTTGCTTGTGCAGTTAAAGTGGGCTATTTGCACTTATCAGGCTTGGCTAGGCAAGTTTCAGGAAAGCTTGGCTTTAAGTGCGAAGCCATACCACATCCTTTGCTGTGTCACAGTGGCCAAAACAAATGACAGCTAAAGCTATCTAGAACATAGTCTTGACTTCTAGGCTCTGAAACCTCGAAGAAATCCTGCATTTGACTGTAGTAACTATCCTGGTGAGGTTATGAAACTATAATCACTTCCCACCAATGGCAATATTTAGGTTGAAGGCCCAGTGTCCTTGGATGCATCTAAACAGCTAAATAAAAGAAGGCAAGGAAGAGAAGCTGAGTATTGGATCTTTGATTGTAGGCACTGCTTAATTGCTGGCTCACTCCCAGGCTCAGAGAGGATCTCTCCAAACAACTGTTTCTGAGTCAATACATGGCACAGTTCTGCGAATAATTTGTTCCAGGGACCACCTCCAAAGACTGTGTCACTTTTTGTTTTGGTCTCTAGCTCTCTTTTATTTACCAACATAGACAGAGCCATTGGGTTTGTGTTGGCTTGCAGTCTTATGAAGTTTTTCTAGTAAAGTCTACAAAATCTTTCATGGTGATTCTGTTTCTCAGTGACTTCACCTCAACAAATTTCAGCTTCAAGGTCCAGCCTGTCCAAATCCCTGTCTGGCCTACAGTTTATTTCCTCTAGCCAGCACATCCAAATGTCTCCAAATGTCTGTGACCTAGTGTTTTATTCAAATGAATCTTTTTTCTTTTTATAATCGCCTAGGTGTTGATTTTTTTTGTTGTTTGAAAATTGGAACTGAACTCAACACAAACACAACAGAGTTAAAGTTATTCCTTATGCATCCTTTGCATGTTAGATGTTTAATATGCTGGTAAAACTGATTTCTTCTACCTCTGCTGAGCCAGCACAAGTATATGTAGAACAATTTGCAACGTGTTTTATCTATCAGTCTCTTAATTGATAATCATTTGTTTTTAAAACATATAAAACACAGTACCCCAACTTAAGTCTCCAACCTTGACTTGGCAGTTTGGCAATATCAGACTGTATTTTTGAATGAAATAAATTTGATATAGAGGGAGAACATATATCTCAAACACTAAGATGGCTTTTTTAAAGAAAGTTTAAAAATATATTTTTTGATAGCATATAGTTGTGTTTTGTGAAGGCCTGGAAGGTGGCCTAGTAAACTCTTTCTTGTAATCAATGAAGTTGCATAGTAAAGGAATGAAAACTATGTATTGATATGAGAAATATATATTGATATGAGAAATATAAATATCGATGTCTTGATGTGTGGGGGCCAAGGAATGGTTAGAATGGTTTCCATAGTTCATTAGGGAAAAGAAAAATATACAGAGTATCAATCCCCACACCCAACAATTTCTTATTAGTCTGGTTATTCATAGCGCTGCCACGCACAGTGGAAAGTATTCAGGGCTATTACCATCCTTGTGATATTTTAGGGAAACTCCTCTCTTCAGAGTTTTACAATTACTGTGTTTGAAATTAGGCATATTTTCCTTCAAAAAGCAAGGAATATACATCTACAACAAAAAGGATAAGCCTACTCAATCCATTCAAAATGGTCATTGAGTTGCCTCTACTTTTGGTTCTCCATGCTTGTAGCACCTCACTTCTGTCTTGTAGTCATGCCTAGTCTAAGGCTTAGTTCCTTTTCCTGACACTTCACTATTCCTTTTATTTCCTACTGAGCTTTTTCAGATGTTATTTATGTTATATAATGTGCATATTTAGTTTTTATTTTTGTGTATAAACATTAATCAGAAATTAAGTTGTATCAGTAACACTTCAGAAAAATGTTTCATGCTGATAATCAGTATATAATAAACAATAAATACTGTGAAGTATTTTTTTGGTGCTGCAAATGCTGTTCAGTAACAATTGTGTGGAGGTATATTCAGATACTTGGTCCACTTGTCTTGAAGTTAAAGGCAAATTTCTAACTTTCTGTGTAAGCAGAAGGATTGATCCTATTCTTATGTGGAAAAGAGTTACTTTTTAGAGTAACTCTCTTTTTTGTGTATATTGTCAACATTTTTGTTTTCAGACTCCCTAATTTCAGTAATTCCTTAAGGTATATTGATAAGTAAACTCTTTGCTTGAAAAGTGTTGCATAGCAAGTCAAATTTAGTATTCTTCAGTATTTCACACTTCAGAAAATTTAGTTTATCTTTATTTAACTGAATTCATCTTCTGTGTCAAATAACAACTACCCTAGGAAGAAATGCATCTTGGGATATGACATCCTCAAGAATATTTATTTAGAATATATAAGATCTCAAAAACATAGCACTGGGATTAGTAGTTGATTGATTGATTGATTGATTGAATTCTTGCATTTCACATACTTGTGTGCTTATTCATGGAAGGTACCTCTAATCTCAGAATTAGTGTTTTTATAAACTGTTAATGTTAAAATGCAATGCAGAGCTGTTGATTCAGTTTATATCACTAGATATTAATTTCTCTGAAAGTCTGAACTTTTTTGCTGTGTAAGGTTCTTTTTTTTTTTAAAGGGCTACTATTGTGCAGTGTCGACAGCACAACATGAAAACTCCTGCTGAGCTTGTCTATACAAATGTTTTGCTATGGCTGAGCATAATGTTCTTTGTTAGCCTACCCAATGAATATAAAAAGGGAATATGAATACATGTAGCAGAGAAATGAAGTGTTTTTGAAAGGCCTCTCCTCTGAAAGAAAGAACAAAGCAGGATTGGTAAGACTAAGCAAGTTGGTTATATTTTTTTCTACCTTGGGTGGCTCTGAGGTTTGACTGAATGCCAGCTAACAAATTAGGTCATTGATATGTTACTTTTGTGCATGGAGTAATTCTTAATGTCTTATGGTCTGTCCATACATGCTAGATTAATCTTAATTTACAACATCCTTCTTTCTCATTTTGAAAAAGAATTTTTGCTGTCAGAAGAAACCCTAGTGATTCAGTAACAGCCCTCCCCCCTCTGAAAAAAAGAACAAATCAAAAGGGAACAGAACTTGTCGGAAGTTATTTTATTTAAAGTCACCTCCCATGAAAAAGAATAATAAATAAAACCCACAACAGAGACTCTAATTCCTCTTAAGCCCATTATGCTTGAGCTAGAGAAAAATGACATATTATCATTTTCTCTGACAAGTAGGTAAAAACTTTTTCAAAGGTTAAAAAAATGTTAACCGCAGTGTATTACAATATACATATGTTTATTTCATGAGCCTGAGTTCTCTTGGAGTTGAGAGAACTGAATGCAAAACAGCTATAAAATCCTACTGTACAGGTCAGGTAGTGATTTACATATATTTTGCAAAAGACAATTTAGCAGAAAATTGGGCCYGTGTCTTCTTCCCTTGCTTTTCAATTTTCAGCGCATAGCAGATTTGGCAAACGGAGTGCAACGTTCACGTTTGGTCTCCCTTCTGGATCAGCTCCTCGCTCTAGGGTTGTCAGATTCTCATGTGTTCAACAGATTTTCAGGCCGGCAACTGTAATTCCCTCTGCAATTACTGCTGCACACCACCCAGAGCCTCCGCGAAGCCACCTGGTAGGGAGACAGGCTGTCTCCCACTTTCATCTCTCACTCTTCCTTTCCCACCCCGATTGACCAGCAAAAGACACGGAGGAGAAGAAAGAGGAAGTGGCTGGCACTGGTTGCTTTAGGAAGGTCAATTAAAGGCTGAGAGTGGGGAAAGACAGGATTAAAGGGCTGAATTGGCGGGGATGCTATTTAGGGAGCAGGGAACTGAGGAAGAGAAGGCTTTGAGAAATGCGACAGAGGAGGCGGAGGAGGGCTCTGACTGCAGGAGAATCGGGGAAGAGGAACCTCAGGAATGGGGACTTTGGAAGCATAATCAAAGAAAGGCAATTGATGATGATAACTGATAATTTAAGGGGAAAGAGGTCCTGGCAGAAGGATAAGGCAAGAGCCTAGGATTTTCTTAGACCCTGTTCTGTCAGGAACCCAACTCAAATATTTCAGTGCCGTAATTCTTGCTTGAATGTCACGTAAGCTGCTGGTGTGTAAATTTTGTACAAATTATAAAATGTGAGGCATGTCAAATGGGGACAGCAGGACATAGCCTTCCAATGATAAAACTGAAATAAATTGTACAGTATGATGCATATTACACTGTGTACAGTGGAGTATGCACAGCATATTTCTGTTTCCCTGGTTTTGTTTGTTTGTTTGTTTGTTTGTTTAATTGTCCTTTCTGAGCTTTCTGCCATGTAGGTACTGTCACTTTTTGTATCACCCTCTATCTTTTAGATGCACTCTCACAAGAAGAAAGGTCATGTCTGTACAGCTAAATAAAGGACCACCAAAGAGAATGCTAAGCACTGGATCCCTTGTTGCAACTCAATATATGTATGTATATACATAAATATTATTGGGAATATATATAAATATTATTGGGAATTAAGAGTCGCTGAGATAGGAGTATTTAGAAGACTGATAAATCAGGCCAATTTTAAACATTACAATATGAGTTTATTAGACTGATATTTATAAATAAGACAGTGCAAATGATTAATTCTTATTCATTATCAATCATTATTATTACATGTTCAAAACGTAGTCCTTGATAGTTAAAAATTAGTCCTTAACAGTTATATCCTAAATTAGCTATTGATTGTCCACACTCATTCTCTGGCTCTGTTCTGGACTAGCGCAGCTCACTCTCTCCAGAGTCTCCAGACTGCCACCTCTAAGAGCTCACTCCTAGCCTCCCTATTGTATTTATTCATCTAGACATGTTGAGATTTATTGATCTACAGCAATAAAATAACATGGTGATCATCTTACTCACCAGAGGATGGATGTTCTCACTTCCTGTCCGTCTTTAAGAAGGGTTTTTGTTTATAAGGAGGATAAAAAATGTATACTCACAGCAGTAGCAATTTCCACTTCTACATATTAGGACTGGATTACAGTTTATTCTCAAAATAGTATTTTTTTTTCCATCTGGCTTAGTTTGACTGGATCTTCCTTTCTCAGAAAATTGAAAAGAAATACTCATCTAGCTTTTTTTTTTTTGGGGGGGGGGTACTTACTGTTGCTGTTTTGTTTTGTCCTTTAGCAGCATTCTCTAATAGAACTGTATCTGTTTTCTGAAGGGATTGTAAGTCACACAAAATGTATTGCTTGGTATGTCATTGGAAAATACCATTTTTACCTTCTTTATCTAAGTCACAATGCAAGCCTGTACTGTTAGTGCACAAGGAACAAAAACATTTCTTCTAACACTGGGTAAGTATAGTTAGGCCAAAAGGTCTGTGACAGTAGCCCATACAGAATTACAGGCATGCTGTGCAGGCTTTTTATAAATGAATTAGCAAAGGTATTTTTTGCCATGACTTTTGTGCAAATGGAACTGAGCAAACCATTAAGGACACCTCATCTTTCACGTACACTATCTCAGAAGGGTGTGCCACTCTTCTTCTTGCTACAGCTTTGCATTGTCTCTTCCCTCCAGGGACACAGCCGATATTTATCTCTGTACCTTGCACTATAGTCAGACAGAAGCTTTATTAATAATGACAATGGCACATCCTTTGCTGCTTCTTCCTGCAATAATTCACTTGGAGCCTTCTCAGATGTTATCTTCATGTTTTGTAGTGGCTATAAATAAGAAAGTATTTACGATGAATTGTTTCCAAACAATTAATTACTAAGGTATGTGCTAAGTTTATACTGTCTTTGTTACACCCAGACTCAGAACAAGCGGCAGAAACAATTAGATAAGTGCAGTTCTTCACATTTGGGATATGAAAAATATCTACTCTCCTATCAGTGCAGACTCATTTCCATTTGCAAAATATGAGGTAGCATCCTGGATAAATTTGCCCCTGGATAAATTGTTTTTTGGTAGGAATACAAGTACTAACAAGAAAAAGAGCAGAGCTGAATTTTTCATTTGGTAGTTGTATTTAAATGAGAGTAATAATATTTAACATGTATATCACATCTTTTCTTATTTGTAAGTCTCAAAGGAGTTTATAGAAGCGGACAGCACTAAACATGTGAAAAATGGAGACACCAGAGATTAATTGCATTATCCAAGTCACATAGCTTCTCAGAAGCAGAGAATGGAAATCATGGCTCCATGCATTGAGAGAGAAACGTTGAAGTTCTTGGGTGTCTATAAGTGATGACGATTTGTCTTTTATCATAACCCTCAACAAAAATTTTAGACACCTTAATAACAGAGATGAATGAATAGAATTAGGTTTAAAATAAGTTTTCTTTACAAGTTTTAATTTCTGTTTTTCAAACTGAAGCAGAAGTAAAGCCTTCTGAAGACTTCAAAAGGATCAAATTAGTTCTATTAATTTTGTGTATTCCAGATTTCATAAATTTGGATGGAAGTCACCTAACAACCAAAATTCTCAATGATGCATTTCTTTCCATAGTTCAGATAACTATCAGAAACTGTTCTCTGAGAAAACTGAGTATGATGCTGAACTGCTCATATTCTGTAGCTGTTCATTTTTGACCAGGAAAGGTGAGAAGTATGGTGCACAACAGTGAAATAATTGAGAATCTTCAGGTGAATTTCAATGGCAAAAGTATTTTCTAAAAAGGATTTTTGTCTGTAAAATCATGTGAGAGAGGTGATATTCCTGGTACTGTTCAAAGCGAGTCTTCATGTGACGCTGAGCCAGCGTAAACAAGCAATCTTTTCCACTGAGTGACCCAGTAAGGACTGAGGTGGTGTTTCTCCTGGTATAAACTATTGTGGTAGTGCTACTGAACTACTTTGATTACCTGATTACCAGAGTACTATTTTAATTATCACTAAAAGGAGAATGCAAGCAAATGGAGGAAAAACCTGAAGCTGAGGACCACTGCTGAGTCAGATTGGTACAGAAAACATGTTGCTGAGGTAATGCTTCCCATCACTGTGCGCTGATTTAGTGGCATTTAAACTTTAGTCTTAATGGGACAAAAGTAATTCCAAGAACTGTTAGGGTGATTTTTTTTGTTGTTGTTTTTGAATGGCAAGTTCATATAAACAGGAGGTTGAGGAGGAAGGAGACTCAGGAGCCCAAGCAGTCTCCAAGGAGCTATAAGCAGGAGGAAGAGAAGAGATGGAATTCCTCAACTCCACCCTTGCTCTCCYTCCAAAGACTCATGTTTTTCTGGCTGTCTTTTCTTTTGGCAAGCAGGTAGGCAGTGCTAAGTCAGTGGTAAATTCCACTGCAGATGTGGATGCTAAGCAGTGTGTTCCTCACTTGCTCACATGCAAAGGTGAAGCTGCCTTTCAGCTGAGCCCTCCAGCACAATCTTGGGGACAGAATTTGGAGCCAAAGGTCTCTAGCAAGGTCCAGCGGGGAGTTGAAAGCATGACCAATTTTGAGTTTGAGATGTGCCAAAGTGCAAACAAACATAAAATCCTAAAAACATCCTTCCACTTACTCCCAAACATTTGGGATTATGAACTATAAGAATGTAAAGATGTTACTAAGACCAATGCTGAGAGGTACAATTAGGCAACTGCACTTAGAATTAGACACAGGAAGAAGYGGGGTCCTGCTGTGCAAGAGATTGTGATCCATGGGAACTGTCAAAGGTCAGCACTTTACTGGATTGTTTTAGATGTTTGGTCATGAATTTGGTGGACATGAGTATCTTGCATAGTATATGCCCTAAGTCTCAATATCTACATTATACTCTTCTTTTGAAAACGTTAGCATTATCAGCACTAATTTTAGTTCCCTAAGAAGTATTATTGACTCCTCCGCCTCAGCCAGATTTTATTTAAGACTCCTCACCACATGAGAAGCAGAAATCCAATTTCCTGTTCCAAGAATGAGGAGCAGTGGTTCAAATGCATTAAGTTCTTGCCTAGATTGTATCTTGCCAAAAACTTAAGAACTTAAGAAAACTTCCTTGTTAAGTGCGGAATGCATGCTTGGTGTTCTGTAAGACATGTGCAAAGACAGTACCTACAGCTAATTGCTTTCAGTTTCAATACCTGATCTTTCACAGCCATGCTTTCTTAGCAATCCCATTAAAACTTTATTTGAATGAATTTATTTGAAGAGTTATTTGAAGGACTAATGGTTTATATAGTAAGATCCTAAAAAATTAAAAATATAAATTACAATCATCTCAACAAGAGAGAGGGGAGATCTAGATTGACATGGAAATACCTGCAGTGCCCAGCAAACATGAACARTTCCTTAGTTTTATATTCAGTGTGCTCATAGAGTCAGTTTCTGGCTATAAACATTATACTTTAATTGTTATTTTTGGTTTGTGGAAAGAAAGAGAAATAATAACTATTTTTTCTAACAGAGTTTAGAAAGAAAATAAGATATCTACGGTCTCATTCAAATCTCAGTAAAGTCAGTAGTGCTTTTCCCATTGACTTAAATTTAATAGGATGTTAATTTAATTTAATTTACTTCTCATCTTCTGCAATGTATTTTATAATGTAGTTTTCAAGAGGCTCCAAATTCGAGATGATAAAGCATTTCCAAATAAGGAAGATGCAGTCAATAGTCAAATAATTTTTGTCCCAAGAGGTATATTATTACAGTTGATACAGATGTCAGAGCAACAGATCTCAAAGCCTGTTGATATTTAAAATGGTTATTGGTATGGCTAATACGGCTATATTCACAACGTGCTGCTGGAGCTGCAGCCAAAGAACTCTTTCTTTGGCAAAGCTTAAACTCATTTTCCAGAGGAAGTCATACTAGCAAGAGATTGCCTTGCCATTATAATTCAATAACCATTAAGCACTCCTGTCATTTACATTGTGTGACTCATTCAGTTAGGGCCCGTTCTCACCTCCCACACTGCAGCATCTGTAACAGAAGTATTGTCAGTTCAGGCAGTGGAGACAGATCTGCTGATTAGCTGTGCCAGGCGTGGGGAGGGGGGTCCCAACACAAGAAAGTATGCCCCAAGAGCAGAGCAATTATGCTTTCTACAAAGGCCCCAGGCTCACTGAAGCTCCACTACAAGTATTTTGTCTCTAACTACAGCCTCTTACCATGTTCCATCTTCTTTAACGTGAATTTATAAGCTTATCGTTCAGTGAGGAAAAATGTGGCATGCCTTCATTTTTGTAGATGTAATTAGGTTTCACAGAGATTCAACTAGGAGATTAATAGCTATGCTGACAATGTTTTTCCATGAAGACCAAACTGAAGGTTCACTTCGGAGAAGCAAAGAGTGCATGAAAATTTAAAAGAAATATTCTGAGATGTGAGAGACAACAACCTAAATGCAAGTAGTAACAGCGAAGGAGAGTCCAGTGGAGCTTCGTGGTGAGGCCGAAAGCTGGGAAATGTAGTTGCTATATTGCAATGTTTTGTATGACTGAAACAAAGTATTCAGGAGGTTATACTGCATATGCTTGTGTCACCACTGATGCTTACTGCAGTTACTTCTTGGCTGTGATGTCATACAAATAGCAGAGAAGTTAAATGTATATTACTTTCATTCTGCAAACGTGTACATACTTTCTACAATATGATGAGAGGGTGAAATGCAAGTCCACTGGAATCTGATATATTAGGATCATTTCATTGTTGCCATTTCTGTGTAGAGGGYATGAATTTATTTAGGAAAAAGTGCCTGAAAACCTGTTTTCATGCTGTAATAAGGTGGTAGTGGTGAAACTACTCTGCCTGTTCTTGTAAAGGAATGTTTTGTTTTCAACACCATCAATTGAGGGCATGTCTCTAAAGCACTTTTTTGATCCACTTATTTTTAGGGGGACTGCAGCATATGTTTTTCCTCTTCCACTTTTTAATATTTTGGTCTCTGGTGAATCCGCATACAAAAGCTTCCTTCCTTTAGTTGGAGTCCACAAATGAAAGGCTTTTCTTTCTCTGATTGCAGATTAGCCTGCCAAGAAGCAAACTCTAACTGGAGAACATCACTTTAATTTATTTATGGGATACAGATGACAAGGAAGTCTGTCCTCTTCTCAGGCTTTTTGGAAAGCTTTGGGCTGACCCAGCCCAGCAGAGTTCATATGGCAAAGGCGAACTGTGCCAGGAACCAAAGCCAATAGTCGTTGCAAACCTCTGAACCAAAACATTCCTTTAGTGCTTGAATTTCCCTATAATTTGTGTAGATTCCCTTTTTGTCAATGAAGCTCGCAGTGGATAACTAGCTTAGTGCAATCAGACAAAACAACCGTGCTATTCATTCAGCAATTAGATGATAGCAGTAATGCATGCTTTATGGTTTCCGTTCTTCATTCTTTCCTTTCTTTTAAAGTCCTTGGAGACAAACTCTGGGATGTTTGGCAAAGAGGAGGCTCTTGCTGAAAAATATCCTGTCTTTTTTTACTTCAGGGTTGCTAATAAGTTCTATTCTCAGAGGCAAAACATCAGACCCACATAGCAAGAAAAGATCAGCTAGGGAAAAAAATAACCCTACAGTCATTTTATATATGTGAACTTTTGCTTTGATCTGTTTAAATGATGGAGGAGGACTTTTTTTTTTTTTTTTGAATCATCAACAGCATATGGCTTAATTTAGAATAAAATAAGAATATTCTGAATGTATATAATTTTAGAAGAAGTAAAGTGAGATATGCCTGCTGTATAAATGGCTTAAGAGGGGAGTAGGGCTAAAAGTAAGAATTTTGCTGTTGTTGCAAAAGATAAATCTTCATGAAAGGGCAGGCTTTAGTGTTTCAGCTTTCAGTCAGGAGTTTCAGCTTTGGCCAAAATCTGCTGTGATTTTTACCCTTCCTTTACCACTGCACGCACCTTCTCTGTGTTCAGAAAAAAAGGGTCCATAAATATGGATACCTCAATGACATTTCTACCGATTCTATTAACTAAGGGGCAAACTTAAGCTCTGTGTGTACTATGAAAAACAAACAAACAAAAATACAAATTATTTTAACTAAGTTAATAAAAAATGATATAGTTCAGCAAGTGCTGGCTCCTGGTATAGTTAGAACATAAACTGTTGCTTATTTACCAATTGCATTTTCTTGTGTTAGCAATACTTCTTCCTTTCTTTTACACCATTTCTGTCACTCAGACACTGTGTGACCTCAGACAGATCAATTAAATTCCCTGTACTTTAGTTTCTTTATTTAAGGGCTAATCCAAAACCCATTAAAATCAATGTGGGTTCTGAGAGGTAAGTACTGGCAGATTTAACTGTGGTAGTTTAAAGCATTACAACACCCAGATACCTTTCCTATCTCTTTTCAAGAGATTAATTTCCCAATAACAGGCAAGAAAGGATAGGATATGAGCCCTGTGTCAATCTCTGTGGTTTGCAGTATGAAACAGTAGATTAAATTGCACTGAAGGTAGGTGCTCATTAATAAATTGGACAGTAAAATGTGGCAGCTGAGGCACAGATACACCCTGTTCTGCTGCCCCATAATATGGGTAATGACCTAAGACAGATGGCCAAGTTGGACAGACTGGGCAATAACTCCTTTAACCATGAACATGAAAGATCACCGGCCAGAGCTTTGAGACTCTTACCTGGACTGTAAGAGAAGGGTTGTAGGAGAAGTAACTGATTTCTGTAAAAAGTTTGGAAATGCTGGTAAAAGTCACTGAATAACAATAAAATATTATTGTTATGCATACATCTTCAAGGAAGAGTGGTTACATTTAATTTTTAAACACTAAAAAGAAAAAGAGAAAAAAATGAGAAAAAACAAATTGCAGCTGCCTGCAAGTACATTGCATTTCTGTTTAGACTACCTCATTTAGTTTCCAAATATCCTGTTTTGAAATAACTTTCAGCATAAGGATTGCCATTTTTCTCACACTGGCAATCAGACATGACAGAATGAATGTTTGAAAGGACTTCAAACAGAAAGAGAGAAAGACAGAATAATGAGAAGCTAATAGGGCAGCGTGGCATTCTGGTGTGGTTTGTGCTAACCATAAAGCTGAAATATTTTCGTAATGTTGGGACACTCCTTGGAAGCTGGTCTACTGCCTGTTTAATTGTCCACTTGAGCTCAGTGAGCTCTTGCTCAGGCCCACAGTCACTCCACCTTTTTTAGGTATTTAGCTGAAGTGCTTATGGTTAGAATCTTGTTGTCCCAGGTTACCTCTCTTATCAGTGGCCAAAGACAGGTTTCTGGAGTAGAAGCTGTGTTCCCCTGTTGAGCACCTGAGGTAGGAGAAAGAAGTATGGGGAACTGGGCTATGGCCTGCCTTTGTTTTACTGACATCTTAGAGCAGCGTTTGTACCGACAGACAAATTTGAGAAGACTTGTTTTGCGAAAAGAGTTCAGATTTCCCCCCCACCCCCCAAGTCCAAAGATGTAAATCATTAGGGAAATGCTGAATATTCTTTTTTTTCTTTTTCCCAGACTATTTTAACCAAATGTTATCAGTAAGTATAGCAGAGTGCAGTATGAATAGCACCAAAATCATGATTTTTTTCCATAAAAGAATAACAGGATAGGGTAGAAAGAGTATAAGCACAATGGTTTTAAACCTCATCGAAAGTAAGAAGGATCCCATTAACAGCAAGAATACAATTCACTCGCAACTGAAAATCAACAAGTACTAGTGACAGCTGAATGTTAGTGGTCAAGGTCTGCTTTCCACTAGTGAATGAAACACAAAAGATTCAGAAAACTGTTTCTAGTCATTCAGTCATACACCCCGTCTTAACCTCAGAGAAATGAGGAGTTCCAGACACAAACAAGTGTAAGAATTCTCCAATACAGTGTCTATATATGTTCAGTTAGTGTAGTCTTTGAAACATAGCAAAATGCAACTGGAACAGCTGTTCCAATGGGTTAAGCCTATTGGCTAAGGAGGGGGGAAAAAAGCCTGCATTCAAGGAAAAAAGTTTATAATATTATCTTGTGGGAGAAACAAAAATTAAATGTAAAATGATCTCTATACATAGAAGAACAGTGATGGGCAAAATTTGCTATTTATTTTACAATAAAAACTTTCTTACTGGAAAGAGTATGACATTGGTTGAGTTCCGGCTATAGTAAAACCTAATTGGAAATAAATGTGTGGTTTTACAGGATATGGGCTATCATGCTGCCTTTTTAGCTTGATGTTTTTTACTTCTGGGACACCGAACAGTTACCAGCAATGCGTCATGAGTAAATTTACTTTATTTGTACTGCTTACTATCATTTGTAGTGTATCATTATTTGAAGTTCGGTGTAAGTCTCAATTGAAACATTAAACTTTTTATGAACTGGAAATCTTGGAAATCCTTCAGAGGAAGGCTTTTATTTATGATATTGTAGTCAGTGTTTCCATTATATCCCCCTGTTTTCAGGGATTTATAACTTAGTTGTAAAAATTCATTCTGGACTGAAACCTGGCATATGGGACTGAACTCGAAGAACCATGTTTTAACCCAATTTGAAAATAAGTCTGGTCACCCTTAAACTGCAGGATATAAAAAAGGAAATGATTCTTTAGAGATTCTTTAGAGATTCTTCTGCTGTATTATTATGTTGCATTGTATTATACCATTTTCTATGATTAATTCTGTATTAATATTAATGTTATATGTCAAACACCATTTTCATCCCACACTCCCGCCTCTTCAATTCAAGGATAGAGTGATTACTGCTATATTTACCACTGAAATGTAATAGGTCTGGGTGTTTCTGTAGTCCCTAAGTAACATGACAGTTACTTCTCCCGAGTAGCATAATTCACTAGTTTGGTATATAGTGTAAAGAAGAAAACCAGGCAGACAGAATGCAGCTAAACATTGCCAAAAGCCAACCAACCAACAAAAGAAAACTCAACCCCCCTGAAAGAAAAGTAGAAAGAAGAAAAGTAGAAAGAAAAAAAGTAGAAAGATCGAGGCCATATTAAGTAACTTAGAGCCAGCATAGCTAAGACATACTAATTTCTGTAGCAAATAGTATTGGAGAGAGTGATACTGAAGATTTCTCAGTTTTTTCAAGACTACAATTTTGTTGCTAGCTCAGACGATGATATCCTCAACTGTCAGATTCCTGTCTCTCTCTCATTGGAACATCACTGTAGTAATGATCAAGAAGCAAGACTATCATTACAAATTCACTGCCTTCTGGGTTATCTTTGGAGGCTTCATACTTATGTAATTAATAAAATCTACTTCTTTTAGCTTGTCTGTTCAAAGGAAAGCACAGGCTGAAAAAAAAATTGTGGTTTGCAAGCACTTTCACTAAATAGCTGTTTTAATTGAAATTTTTTTCAAAAAATTCTCATGGTTATACTAAGATTTAATTACAAAATTGACTCACAGAAGCAAATAAGTGGATCTCTGGAGCTATGTGATTCCTATTTTTAGTGAGAGGATTTATATGATAGCAATAAGGCTGTCTCAAAGAATGCAAACACAGAAAAGCAATCCCAGGCACATCCCTTTAGACATCTATAACCCCTTTAGGGGGCTGGAAGGACTGTCCTTTTTTATCACCTCTCTTATTTTAACTAAAAAGAAAGTGAATGTGGACAAATGTGTTAGCAGGTTTGGATCAGGCAGTTCATGACAGATATAAGTTCCCGCTCTTTTGGCCTTGCCACACATAAGACGATACAGAGGGTAAAAAACATTAAAAGCATTAAAAACTTTTTAATAATGAAGAAATTGAGTCTTCATTGTTATTTCAACAAAACCTAGCAATGAGTCTAAAGGAAAAAAATAATAATCTTTTCTAGCGTTTGAATTGGCATACTGTGTAAATACAGAACAACTGAGAAGAACCCGAGAGGAGGAAAGAAGAGGATGATCCCTGAAGTGGTGTTACAGACAATGTACTGAGATCCTGGAGGATGCTACAGGACAGACTGGCATATAGCTCCCTATTTTATGTTGTGCTTTAGTGCCCCAGTGTGATATTTATATATAGGATGTAAAGGAGTGTTCCCCATTTCTTTATTTTCTTGCATATGTGGTACAGTTAGAGCAAATATATGACACATCTCTTCCCCACCCAGGCAATAGGAGATTATAGATTATGCTATCTTTTGGCTGAGCTACTTAAGACTACTACATGCAGTTTCTAAAACAATTTGCTTTTAGCCTTGTATAGCTGATCCAAGTGACTGTGGAAGTCAGTAAGGAATCTTTCCATTAACATCAGCAAGCTGTGGACAAAATTTTCAATGATGTCTTGCACTGTTCAGTAAAGCATACTGTCAAAATGTTCAGTATTAACAGCTTAGAGTGAAATGCCTGAATTCATAATTAGATATTGAGAAAGGATAGAAAAGGCTGAGATAGAACTGTAGAAAATGAACAGCTAGTTTGATTATGTGTCTAGATAAAGGAGTACGAGAGAGCAAAAATGTGAACAGCAAGAAACAGGAAAGCACAATGAGAGCAGTAGTCAGCGGCGTGGATAGAGTTAGTGAAAAGATTATGTTTAGACTAGGTGGGGAATAAGAGTTAGTATTTAGCTTGCTTACCTGTAGGCTTCCATAGTGTAGGTGTCCGCATGTGAACTGGGTATCTAAGTTCTCATTATAGTCAATGGACATCTGGTTGAGACAATCTGTAGGATGAAATTCAGTTGCCTAGACATGGGTGTCTAGTGCCAACCCAGAGCCGGATAACCAACCCAAGTTCTCCTGCCTGGCTTCCAGCTCCTGTTCCAGAAAGACACAGTTCTTTTGTAAGCACTGTTATATCTGCCAGTTCTGTGTGCACATCTTGCATACCTAAGGACTGGCATCTCAAATGGCTCTCGACTATGTGTGGACAATTGAATCCTGCCATTGAGGACTGGAAAATTATTTAGCTGACCAAAGGTAGGTGTACATTTGTGGGAAAGATAAATAGGTTTCTAGGATCTGACTGTATTGACTAGGAGCGTGATTCATTTGGATAAATATAGGTGTCTAGCTGCTGTCTGAGAAACCCTTGGGCATCTGAAAAGAACTAAGGTAGTGCTGGGAATCTGCTTTAAGTAGARTGTATTGGAGCCACAGAAAAAAAGAAAAATAGAGTAAAATATCTCTTGGCTTTACTGAAAGTATATTAGGTGAATAAATTAAAAACTATTTTGATACCATGATTAGTTTCATAAACAAATGAATATGGTGTATAATCTGTCTCAGAATAATAAAGTATCTGATACAAGAAATTGTTTGCCAAAGAAAGTGGAGATTAGTCTAGGAATTAGAATTTGGGAAGGGACCAGCTAAAAAGGAAATTAAACATGTAGTCCTGAGAAGGGAAAATTGTTCTTCAGGGAATTTCCTAGAGAAGTTCAACAAAGATCACTCCTGAGACTGATCTCATTTAATATTTTAACTGGTGCTCTCTGCTGATACAAGCGTGTGATACAAGATTGGGAAGCATCGGCAACACAGATGAAGGCAAAACTGGTAGATCTACAAACCTGGAGAAGGAGGATTCTAAGAATTTCTGTTATAATCTTCAGGGACATCAATAAAAATGCCTAAGAAGGGAAGACAGGATGTGTTAATTAATCACAGCAGTGTGATACACTATTGAAGAAAGCATATGACATATAGAATACATCAGAGGTGCCAAGAGTCACATGACACTGATGAGACCTCCTTTGCATTACGTACAGTTTTGTCCATTCATATGTTAAAAATATATATTAAACTGAAAAAATGATGGAGAAGGAAAAATAGGATTACTAGGGAAGTGCAGAATCTGCCTTCTGAGAGGAAACTGAATGAGCATGATATTTAACTTAGCAAAATGAAGTCTGAGATGACGATATGAGTGCTGTCTGTAAATGTATTAGACAATTAACAGCAGAAAGGGAAATAGCTATGTTAAGGAACAATGTTGGCATAAAAACTAAGTGGATGTAAAATGGCCAGGAACATGTTATGCCTGGAAATGAGGAGAAAGATTTAACCACTGGAACACTGAGGCTCCAAAATGGATTAGGGTGGTTAAAAGAAACAACCCCCTTTTAAATGCTGCTTAATGAGTTTATGAGGGAGATTCTATGATATGGCTGTCTGCAACAGTAGGAAACCAAACTTGATGAGCTACAAGGCCCTTTTCTGTCTTAAGTAAATGTCCTGATTTTCAAAACTTCTGAGTGCTTGCAGCTCCCAGAGTTATGCTTCTCTTGGTGTCCCTCATTTCCCTATGACACTCTCAGAAGCCAAAACTGGATTGCTGGCAGTATTTAGTAAGTTATAGTATTGCATTATGATTGTTAGGAAGAGTATATCCTAGGTCTATGACAAAGGGAACTGGCAACCAGTTATATTACCACTGCGAGGTACTTGGTTAATTTGGAGTTACAGTTACTAGCTTATGTATCCCACTAATGCAAGTGATAGGAAGCATGGAAACAATCAATTAAATCATTTGTATATCATCTAAGCTCCATTAATACATTCTTCTCAGCCTCAGTGACTCAGTTTCACTCTCCCACAGTGCAAGGCTCCACCCTGCACCTTAGGGAGGCAGTGGACAGCTTTACTTCCACCATGTTTCAAATATATGCACATGAATTTTAGAGGTCATTAGAGGTTCAGTGTGGCTTTCACAAATCACACAGTATTTAGTTGCAGTTTAGTTTAGTACAGTTTAGTACTTACATGTATGAATGAAGTTGAAGTATTTACATATATGAATGAACCTGCTGTTGCCAGCAGGTCGAGGGAGGTGATCCTCCCCCTCTACTCAGCCCTGGTAAGGCCACACCTGGAGTACTGTGTCCAGTTCTGGGCTCCCCAGTACAAGAGGGATGTGGCACTGCTGGAGCAAGTCCAGCGAAGGGCTACAAAGATGATTAGGGGACTGGAGCATCTCTCTTATGAGGAAAGGCTGAGAGAGCTGGGCCTGTTTAGCTTGGAGAAGAGAAGACTGAGAGGAGATCTTATCAATGTGTACAAGTATCTGAAGGGAGGGTGTCAAGAGGATGGGGCCAGACTCTTTTCAGTGGTGCCCAGAGACAGGACAAGAGGCAACGGGCACAAACTAAAACTCAGGAAGTTCCATCTGAGCATAAGGAAAAACTTCTTCACTGTGAGGGTGACAGAGCACTGGAAGAGGTTTCCCGGAGAGGTTGTGGAGTCTCCTTCTCTGGAGATATTCAAAACCCGCCTGGATGCGATCCTGTGCAACGTGCTCTAGGTGACCCTGCTTGCGCAGGGGTTTTGGACTAGATGATCTCCAGAGGTCCCTTCCTACCTCAACCATTCTGTGATTCTGTGATTCTGTGAAGTCTAGTGTTGGCTTCTAAGCAGGAGCTAAAATACGTTTTTTGTAGTGTTTGACTGAAACTGAGTGATCTTGGTTAATAGTTGTCTTAAATTTGGCACTAGTTTTTGTGATGAACTGATGAAATCTGCAGATGATTGTGCATTTAGTCTATTATCCTTATGGTGTAAGTTGAGACCCGACAATAATTGCTCAGGTTGAGGGTGAAGATATAGGGGTTCCTTGTGGTGTAAAGGAATAGTGGAAACTGAGAAGAGGAGGAGCTCAGTGGAGAATGACTGAAACCTCTGTTTATTGTTTTTTATATTTTTTGTTGGTGGGATATGCAATCTGGCAAGCAAATGCAAAATTAATGAAGTTCATGGGTTGGAATTCCACCCAGAGTGGTAGTTATTTGTATTGACGTGTATCATTTCCTCCATGCCCCCTGGCTTTTTCTTGTCTTTTTTTTTTTTTTTTTTCTTTCTCTGAACCTGTGTTTTCAGGAACAAACTATTAGTTTTTAGCCAGGTCTGTGAGATCTGATCTACCAAAAAAATCAGTATTCATCCTCTAATATTAGCTTTGATCTGCCAAACTTATTTTATATCAGTGGGCAAAAAGAAGAGTGTGGGCTGAAAGTTTTCCACACTGATTTAGTATGTCGTAAAAGCTTGCACAGGCCACTCCTCTGGTCCTGCATAGGCCTGCCTACACTGAAATGAAGTCCTGACAGCTTCTACCTGGATTTAATATGAGATCAGCTAAGCAGGTGTTGATATCTTTTGCTGTATTTTAAAGATGTAATTTATAAAACCCGAAGCAGCAACGTGTCACTTGGGGTTTGGTGTCAAGGGCAGCTGAAGTAATACCTAGCCACTGCATAATACCTGTTCACACCTTCATTGATTCCCTATGTTCCCAGCAAAAATGAGCTGTTGGTGCTTTGTCAGATAAAATGTACACTTAGAAACACCTTTGTTTTTTCTCCTTTCTGTCTAGGCCCTTTCTTTGTTATTCCAACTTGCTAGCTGAAACAGAAACATTAAATTAACTACTGTAAAACTATAATTTCTTTTCTTTCCTTTTTTTTTTTTTTTAAGTGCATTTTGGCAATCTTGCTAGCTCCAGTTTTACTTCTATCTCTTTTTCTCTTCAGTGGGTTCACTTCTAGGAGTACTGCATTTCTGTCTGTCTGTCAGGCTATTTCTATACAACTAAGTAAAACAGTCTGTTGACTTACCCCTGGACCAAGTGGCACCAAACAGTTCACATTCACGCTACTGAAAGACCCTTTCAAAGGAGATTTCTCTTAAAGTTAGTTTTCCAAAACCGAGGCTGTGAGTGAGCTAACTCTCAGATAATATCAGTACGAATAATCAGCAGTTCAGTACTTGAGTCATTCCCTGGCCCTTTTTTTTTTAAACTGTACAATTATACCTTGGGCAATGCCTATACTAGTAAATAACGTGAACCGAGGCCTGTCCTCTGGACCTGGGTGTGTGGCATGGCACAGTTTGCGCCCATGAAGCTAAACAGTCTTTTACCTCACTAAAGGCTGGCTTCATCTATACTAACAACTGTGAACAGTCTGTGGCTTATGCTATCCTTAAACTATGCCCAGTAATTGTGTGAGAGACTGGTATTTAACACAGACCAAAACTGTGCCAGAGGATGTAATTAATAACAATTAAATAGTTGTGGGATAGTGCTGGAGCCCATGTCTGGGCCCTCTTAATTTTACTGTCACATGCAGTAAATAGCCTTAGGGTCTTCTCCAGGTTCCAGAGAACGCTCTGCTGAAAGATATTAGTCCTTTCTATCCGGTCCTCCCAAGTTCGGTCTCTTTTGCCATGTCTCTATGCCACTCCCTGTCCCACTCTTGGCTCTTAGTCCAAGATCGTTTTGCTCCATGCCTGTCTTTGTAAGTATAAAGACAGTATAAAGATTTCTATCGCACCTCTGAATCTATTTCTCTATGACTGTTCTCCATGTCTAGGATGACTTTTCTAGCTCTTCTCCTAACTACACCCCCTCCAGTGAGCTTCTTTCTCTGCTCTCATCCCCATCTGCCTCCTTTTTCTTAGTCATTTTCCCCCAGCTTTCTTCTCAGTTGTGCACCATTTGGCTGCTCATTAGATCTGTCTCCTTTTTACTTTGCTTGCCTTGCTTATTCCCTTTGCCCTGCTTCCAGTCCCACATGAAATCCCAGTCCTTTTCTTTCCATTTTACACAACCCCATGCCCCATCCCAGGCTCTTTGGCCTGGCTTATGTGTAGCTGGGTGTTCACGAAGAGAACCAGACTGCTCTTGCTCCCAGTGCCCAAGTTACCAGTGCCCAGGTTTTCCAGTGTCACTTCCAGTGGCCACATCTGAGATGGAGGGAAGAAACAGTTATAGTGAAAGCTCGAGTTTTCCAGCGTAGTTCTAGTTTGTTTCCTTGCTTCATGGGGAAAGCAGATGCACAGTCTGGTGAGCATGCAGTGAGGAACCGCATCACACCCAACAGGGACAGCACTTTCACAGAACTGTAATGTCTGAATTTAGGCTCCGCTTGAAGTCGTCAGTGTCCCATAAATTCCTTTTCCTAATGTTTCCTATTGTCTGGCTTTAGCCCTCCAGAGTCACCTGAAGACTAGAAAACAACAAGAAAAAGAACTTTAGCAGAGATTAGAGAAAAAGAATCTGAGCCTACAAGTCCCCAGTGAATATGTTAAAAGCAGTTTTTTTTTTTTTTTGTTTTTTTTTTTTTTAAGGTTTCCTATTGTCTGGCTTTAGCCCTCCAGAGTCACCTGAAGACTAGAAAACAACAAGAAAAAGAACTTTAGCAGAGATTAGAGAAAAAGAATCTGAGCCTACAAGTCCCCAGTGAATATGTTAAAAGCAGTTTTTTTTTTTTTTTTTTTTTTTTTTTTTTAAGACTTAGTGTTTGGCCACATTTCTGTCCAGACGTACATCACTGACAGAAAGGTAGCTTCTCCCTCTCCTCTTCCCTATCATCCCAAACTTCAAATCTCTGCTTTATGCTTAAAAGCGCTTGAACTTCTTCAGGAAAAGGTCACTGGTATTTTTTCAACATTTCTAAACAACAGATTTTCTTTAACCTCATTCTCAGAAACAGCTGTACTATATTGGATGAAACTTCCTGAAATATTTCTGCTGGAGGCAGACACCTGGCATGGAAAATTTCAGCCCAAACAGTTAAGGTTTGGCAAAGCGATATGCAGCTGAAAACAAGCCTTATAATGGGAAGCGTTGGGCAACTTTAATAACAAGCAAAATTACCAGCCTCACCGCAACACCAATCCTAACTGATGTGCCAAGCTCTATGATAAAATAGTTTGTTTAAATGAATGATGTCCTTACATATGAAAAGACCAAAAATAACTTGGAACATAGTTTTCCAGATACAACAAGCATTTCCGACTTACGGCTTAGTGATGTAAAGAGGACAAAGCAGATTAAAAACAAAACATAAGATGTAATCTTCAGCTTGTGTCTGTTAGAGAGAAAAAGAGTGAAGTGTACTGGCAAAGGATATAATACCTTGTTGCTTAGATCTTATGTGTTTGAGTCATCCAAAAGTCGTATGGTTTATTTTCTCCAAACACACCCCAAACTGTTAGTTGGAAAAGCTCTTAGACATTTGGATGGCAAATGTAAGTCCTGAAGACAATACCATAATTTATTAATCTTTCAGCAAGTCACCCAAAATATTTAACAACTGTTTTTTCATTTAACTTCTCCTTCCAGTACAAGAACTTCATTTCCTCCTCCATTTGTTCTCCTCTCTCTAAAATATAGCTGTCATGGTAGTCATGTTGTTCTTTAACCAAATTAAATCTGTAAATACAAAGACATGTAATAAAACTTGATCTCTTTCCTCTATGCACAAATACAGTATCTTTTTTTAACAGTGTTTTTCATACAAACTGCTGTGTGTCTTAAAGGACTTTAGCAATTTAAGTAATATACATTTAGCTGAGGAGAGAGAAGCSAAGAGAAAATCTGAAGGAGGAGGAAGGTGACATTAATGCAACAGTGATGTTTCATAGCCAATTTGCATTTTGAGATATTTTGGGGGCCACATTCAGATGGCTGAAATTCTGTCTAGCGTGGGACTTTGGTGGATTTAAGACACCTAAATATCAGAGAATATTTCATATTGCCTTCTCACAGGCAGTATGTAAGCATTAGAGACACCTGAAAAACAGCACCTTTGTTCTTGAGGAAGAAACATAGCCTCTAAGTATGGCCCACCTCTGGGAGAGAAAGTGTAAACTGGGTGCCAAATGATTCATGGATGTATGATGAAGAGTTTACACTTTACGTAAGTCACAGAAGAGGCTTCATCTATTAGGTACAGTTATACCTACCTCATTCACCCAACACTGATTTCAGGTAGGATTGTAAGTGTTGAGAAAGACAAGAACCAAGACATAGCTTGACCCTGTAACCTCGTGTAAGGAGGAAAGGAGAATTTGGTTCTTGGGTTAGTATCGCCCTGGGTCCTGGCTTATGTATTGTTCTATTGGAAGAAATGCACATACTGCACAGGACGCAGGGATCCTGCTCTCCTTCCTCCTCTGGAGTGCTCTTACCTCTAGCCTCTTGCACAAAAGGAGAGAACTAAGGCTGCCTCTGCCAGTCACAGAAAATGTGTGTTATAATATGCTTGGAATTGAAAGTAAAGTGGTGATTCAAATTACCTTGAGGCCAAAGCTCAATTCCTAGATTAAGACTCCCAAATACTTCTTTTAGTTCAATGCACAATCTGTATCACAGAAGGCTGCAGCAGTTGCTTCCACCAGGCAAATCCCTGGTATTCCTGGTGGTAATGAAACGATGCGTCCAGAGCTGCCTCTGAGATGGCATGCCTCTGAATCCATCCTAGTCTGTAGCCTGAAGCACTGCCTAGACCTTCCTAGATTAGCAAGCTCCTTAGGTAAAATATATGCACACTGTCTGTATCATTTAAATCTAATTAATAGTAACAATATTTTATGTTTATGTCCACCCAAGGCTTATTGTATTTATAGCATGCAGATATATTAAATTTAGTAATAAGACATCAATAAAGATTCTGAATCAGAAAGCTAACTTCTGTAAATTGTGGGATTTTGTCCATATATAAAATGGTGCTTGGTGCCTACTAGAACAATTCTAAACTGCATTTATCCTTTGAACAAATCACTTTTAGGGAAAAAGTATTTATATTAACTCTTCTCCTTATCAGCATGCAGCAGCTATATTAAGATATTTCCCTAGAAAAACATACAGAACTAAGAATGATATAGAAATCATGTCTGAGTCAGAAGAAAGAACTCATTGACAAAAGGTATGAGCAATTAAAGCACAGCAGTGCTTCTGATCTTTTTTACACATTTTCATTGGCAACTTTTAAAAAGGCCAGGAAGTATTACACAGCTAGGAACACAGAAGCAGAAAAGTGTGGTGAATGGAGAAAACACCGTTTGTGAGAGCACTGACTCATGGGAAGGAGAACCCATCCCAGATACATGCCACCAGAGAGAGAGAAGTACTTAGAATTTGCCCTGAAACTATACAGTGAGAGTGGGGAGGAAGAACTTTTCCTTTGCTGAGGACTGGACAAGTCTTTGAAAAACAAACTGTGGGACATACATAGCCCTTATTATTATATGAAAGTAGCACAGGAGCTTGTTTTAGGTGTCCTATTGGAATATTTGTTAGACAGCAGGAGGAGGCATCTTCCCCACTGCTAGTATGTGCAGGCGGCACTGCACAGTATCCTGCGAACACACCAGGTCAGACACCTAGAGACTTACTAGGATGTTTTTACAGACCTTTTACGATTCTCATGATTCATGTTAAATTCAGACAGCATAGACTGACTCTGCCCTTCAGTCCAACAGATTTGGTAAAAGTGTAAAACAGCTGTCTCTACTGGCATGCCTACAACATGCAACTCTGCAAATGTGACTTGGGGCCTCATTACTGTGTCTCCATTTTTGACGTTTATAGTTAAATGATGTTGTTGATTCCTGCAAGAGACACTACAATTTCTCTAATTAAAGGAGAAAAAAAAAMCCCTTCTTTTTCCTTCCCAGATTGTTCCCATTTACTGCAAATAAGCATGAGTTCCTGCCTGGAAGCGCTATCTGCAAACTGCAGTCAGATGTAAGAGAAGCCTAATCAAGCTTGGGAACCAGGCCTTAATTAGACTGCTTGGAAAACAGAGCAGAAGAGCAAATGAAAATTATTAACCATCACTCATGATTCCTGTTTCTAATTTTAAAGAGGAAATCATGCATTAATCAAACCCTAGCCCTAAGCTCAGAGGCACGTTTTAGAAATATCCTGAAACAACAAGAGGAAATCTTTTCAGTGTTTAGAAAACAACCCTCGATCAGCTAGTATGTGTAGCACAATATATTTTGACACGAAATAAGCTATGTTGCAGTATGCTTAGCTTTTGCTGGGTCCAAGAAAAACAAAACCAGTACCAACTAAAATGAAGGCACATGACAACAATTGGGGTTAAGCCTGGGTTTTGTTAAAGGAAAACAAATGTACAGTATGTTGTTTTCGGAGAATAAAGGAAGGACATGGAAGGATAGAAGTAAGAAGAACAATGCAATAATGTAACTATTATTGTGTGCTTTGGTCATAACACAGAAACTCTTTGGTGTACAGAAAACATATTTAATAAGAATAATTTCTGATAAAAATAACTTAACAGGAGCACAATCTCTAAGTTTTAACTAGAGATCACTTGATCTCTATGGATCTTTATGTAGTAGGATTTATCAGAACTTACTGGATGGTTTCTGTTATATGTGGACTTTAAAGATAATTTGCTATTTTTTGGCAAACTAATATGAACTTTCTGGCTGTGATTCAGATAAACTAATGTTTTCTGGTGGAGTCAGATCAAAATCTAATTTTCTTGGAACTCTCAAGGAAGAGGAGAGAAAATGGGCTCTTGACCTAYATTAATCATTGCACCCACTCGTGTGGAAATATCACATTACAAAAAATGCTCACTTTTCAAATATAAATATCCAAACTTCTTTCTTTGAATTACAAAGAACACTTCTAGAGCATACCAGTTTTCCACTTAGCTCTCCAAGTGTTGACCAAGTACTGTCTGTTTAGGCTGCAATGGTCTGAAGTTACATATCTAAAGATGTTAAGATGGTATATATGCTTGTGTTGCTATCATGACTGGCAGACCACAGTTATTTTTCTGAGAATAGATGTTAAAATAATGACAAAAAAGAAAAATACAGGAATTTTTCATCTACCGCTCCATATACCTATGTGTTAACAGGACTAAACAATGGAGTTCAGAATCAAAGTTGGTAACTGAACAGAGCATTATGGTCTGGAGAAAAGGGGACAGGTAAGGAGCTAGAAAGTCCTGAATTTTAATGATGGTTTTGCCAGGGGTTATCTGAAGTCTTGATGAGTAACTTCACTGTTTAGTTCTATAAAGACAACTGCCTAAACAAAAGGAGGGTTTTGTACTCCAGTTTGGTGGCATCTCCCTGTACTGTATAATACAGAATGTAGCTTTTTCATTTTAATTGAAAAGTGACTGTTCCTTGAGGCCTCTGACTTTCTCAGTTACCTTCACCGAAACTTCCATTATTTCTTTCTGGTTGCTAGTGTATAGACCATTTGGGTAATACCCTGGCTGCTAGAATTCAGTTGCAATACTTCTACTAAGTTCAGTATGATGGGATTTAAGCTCTTGATTTCTGTGACTGACTAAGGACAAGATAGAGCATGCCTAGTCTAAAAACTAGCGCAGTTGCCTTGGAGGTGAAAGATGTAGGTTTAAATCCGCTTAGGCTGAACCCAGATTTCCCATCTGCTGTGTGAGTGCTGTAAACACTATACTGTTGTGCAAAAAGGTAGTTGATAGGATTAGACTGTTTTGTAACAAAGTGGTTGAGACTTTTTTCCTTCATGTTAAACACCAAATTGCCTGTACGCATGTTCTCACAGCGCTTGAATTTGGTCATGTGTCTGCTTAGGTTATGTTCAGCAGCAGAGCTTAGGTAGTGGGAAGGAGCCCTGCGATTCAGAACAGCACAATTCTTATAACTTTAAGCTCCTAGACAGCTTTCAGTGCACACCATTGTGCCTAGCTTTAAGCAATTTCTGGACATTGTGGAAAGCAGTTTAACACAATCTTAAGTACTACAGTATCTTTTTTATATCCGTAGCACTTTCATTTTATTTATACTATACTGGGTAAGGTGACCCGCATCAGTGGTTTTGCTGTGGCTACTTAATTGTGGCTACTTAATTTTCACTATTTTTTCACATATTTTCACTGATGGCCAGCTTTCTGCCTCAAGTTTTCAATATTATCGCTGCAGTGTAGCCTTTGGATCAAAGCAATGATGGTACTACAACAACAGAATCTGCTGATTTCTGCCTTGTTTTCATAGTTATGAGTGTGCCCTGCCAAGTTTTCCTTTCAGGTTAATCTACTATTCTGGAGATTACTACTATGTGATTTCTTGTAATAATTAATTTTCCCTGCCTTCTTATTTTATACCTGCAGTTATCCATCATGGCTTTAGGGCTATCAGCACTCAAAATCCAGAAGTGGAATGAGCCTGTCACTGTTCATTCCATATTTATGCACCAATGTTAACAGCATGGTAGAAATCCAGATTTGATTTGATTTTGTGTGAGTCTCAGCACCACTTAACTGTTTATAGAGTAAATTTAGTTTCTGTTAGCATACCTTGATTAAATTACATACTTATGCGCCACAACAGTGTTTCAGAATTTTTTCCTTTCTTTTGTTTGCATCTTCTCTGTCATCCTTTTTAGCCTTTATGGGTCTGCTGTTGTTATTGTAATTATGTGCATTTGGGTAGCAATCACAAAGTTCTAGGTGCTTTCCAAACATTAAAAAAAGAAAGGAAAAGAAAAGAAAAAAAAAACCCAAATGCACAGTTTCTTGGCTATTGTAATCATGTCCTTTCAGGTCTATCTCAATGCACTCTCTACGTGAAATCTGCCCACAAACACATGGCTTGTTTGATTTATTGCTGCTTGTGTTTTTCCAACTGACTTGACTGCCGAAGAACTCCAATGACTGCTCTGTTTGTATATTTTAGCCAAGGTTGGCTCTAGCACTTGGGACTCTGCACACTGGAACAATTTATTCATAAGATTTGATTTTGCTTTACATCCATCTGCAATTTTTAGTTCCCTTCTCTCCATTTTTTGTTCTGTGTTTGCTAATTCCAAATGCTGTTTCTGTTCCATTGTTCTCCTGTTTGGTAGCCTTCCCCTTGTAGATCCTCCTGACTGAATAACAGTGTCCTTTCAAAACAAAGCAGAAAGATATTTATATGCTTCACTTATTCTTCTGAATTTTTGTTACTGTTCTCATTTGGTATGACTGTTATGTTATTATGCAGGCTGAGATTCAATCATAAGCACTAAAAACATTTTACTTTTTAATTCCACAGCAATGCCAGACCCTAGAAGACAGAGTTAACAAGAAAAGCTTGTGTTTCTAGGAGGGCTTTAATGTGGAGCTCTTGGAGCTCTGCGCAAAGTGTCTGTGAAACAGGTATAAAAAAGGTTCCACAAATAAGACTTAGTTTCTCACACATCCTAAGAAGTTATCACTTCTTGTGACTGATATGACAGACTTCTCATGCTTTGTGTCCCCAATAATCACCTCTTTCAGGCTGCATTCACACTTCTTTTCTATTCTATGCTCTGGTGGGGACTGGAGTCCTGATCTAGCAATCATCCAGTTCGTCCCTGGGTTAGAAATTGCTTTTGCTCCTGTCTAGGCTGTGAGCACAGTTTTCCTTCAGAAGGAAACTGGGATATGGAGATTGTACATACCTACACGTTTACGCAATGTGGAGTCCTGCTACAGCTACAACATGCAGTCTAATTTGGGGATTGGTGAGTGCCCCTGGCTAATCATGATACAACCTCTAACAAAAGTTACTCATACAGTAACGCTTGATTGTACTGAAACCATACAAGATGAGCTTTGGAAGGTGATGGTTAGATTTTTCTTGAGGGGAAATAGCAAATTATATTTTGGAGCAGAGAAATGTATAAATAGATCTTGTGAGATAAAAAGTGTTCAAGGAGGCTGTATCAGCACTGTACATAATTATCAAAAGTTGTGTTGTATTCGGGGATCATAAGGCAAGGAGGAAAGAATCCTTAGATTTTTGTCCTTATTAAACTACTGAGTGGACCATGCTCTCTAATGCACTTTTCTGACATTTGAGGTAAAGCTGATTATCAAGCCATAACTAGCTACTGAGGCTTTGTCTCCCTGCAAAGTCAAAGATGACTCAGGATTTGTCCCTAGCCAATGTCAATGGCTTACATTCACATTACTCAGGACTAGCCCCCACTGTAGAAGATTTGTTTCAGAGAGAGCTTGTTGTAATGGTCCAAAAGAGAGGGAGAACAAGCTATTAATTAAGTGACGTGGACAACCAGGGGTTCAGCATTTGAGATTGCTCTCTAGCCTGGTTTTATTTAGCAATATAGACATAGCCGTAGAGGTCTGTCTTTTTCCTCCACATCTACCATGCTTTCAAGCTGRATTTAGTTCTGCTGTATGGAAAACAGGTTCTAGGAAGCTGAGCTGTGTAGAGTGCATGAGAGACAGAGGGTCTGAGATTTTTATAAACTCATTGGCAAAAACCTCAAGAGTTGAAAGTTGGAGTGCTAGCCTGAGATGTGTCAGGGATGGCTTCATTGCTCTATTGCAGATTTTCTGCCTGACTTAGGGCAAGTCAGCTTCTGTGAAAAGGTTTCCTCATCAGTTAAATGACTATTGCAGTACTTCCATATCAGATAGTGGTATGAGGTTCTGTCATGCTTTGGGAATGAGAGCTCCATAAATTTTTTAGACAGAATGACCTATTAGTGTTAGAAGCTCTTGCTACATGGATCTCCAGAGCTGATTCAGAGTATCTCTGCAGTGCAGCAGGCAGGGCTACTTCACAGTACAGATCCAAGCTGATTCTTAGAAGGAGAATTTAGGCAATAAGGAGATGACCTCACTGAAAGAAATGGAAGAAGTAGTACTTCAGGTTTGAACTTTCTTTTTTTGTTTGTTTCAGAATAAAGGAAACCATGGTCTTCAAGTACGCTCCTTTTTCTATCTATATCTGCCAAGGATATATTTCCATCTTATTTTGCATTTAACTTCCACTTGTAAATCATTGTAAAACAAGACAAAATCAGCAGATAGCAAAAAGTATAATAAAGTAATCCAGGTCCTGGATATAAAATGAATGGAAGAATTTAAGAGAAAGAACGCTGGAAACTTCATTTCAACATTTACATATAGGGGAAGAAAATTTTCCATTTCCCCCCTTCTCCTCCATTCATTATGATTTTTCCTATGTCTCTAAACAGTGCTTTACACTGGTGAAGCCTCAGTTGATGATGGTCTTTGCAAAACAGTCAGTAGAAGTGCTTAGAGGATTGCCTTGCATACGGCAAGCTCCATTCCTGGTGTGGGCTGTTCTGCTGCAGGGGCTGCTAGTTCTGTTTCAGTGATGATACTGACAGGCCAGTTAGGCAGACTGGCTTTGATCTAGCTTTTATGTTGCTTTACCATAATACAAGTCGACTTTATTGGGCCAGTTAAAATTACAGTCCTCCCTTGTTATCTCCGTAGAGTACAGCAAAGATGCAGCAACCTTAAGTTAAGCATTTTCACTTATATTGGTTTTAAAAATTCTTGTTTTATGTCTGAAACTTGAATTTATAAAGTGCAATTTTCTATTGACCTTGCCTGTCATTTGGGTAAGAAATGTTTTAAAGCCAAGGATTAAAAAGGTATTAGTCAGATATATGTCATGTTACATTAAGCTCTGTTTGCAACATTGGTTACAAATATATTTTAGTTGGTCAAATTTCAATAAAATTCTATTTTTCTTTTCTCTTTTATGATCTCTTATGATGTTTTGCGGTTTTGTTCTGTGAAGTCCAGTTAGAAAGGACCAGATTTCCATATATGACATTTAGAAAAGACTGAAGTGAAGATAAGTTTAGAAGTGATTTCATAAATGTCTTTAAGGCATAAAATGGGTGATATTGCCATTTTTAATATGCCAGAATTACAAAACTCCTTGATGGGCAATCAACTGCATCATAGTAATTATCTAGGGGTAATTAATATTATTTTTGATGTTGATTTTATTTTCAACGAGATCAGCTCATGCTGTTCCACCAAGTGAAGGCTAATGCTGGAACAAGGGATGCGACTGAACTGTTGCCTCCTTCTGGGCACAGCAGAATTTCAGATGGACTTAAGCTGCTCATGCAACAGCAGATCTTCAGATTTCTTCTTGAATATGAGTGTCAGTTCTGACAAAATTCTCACTGACACTGGTGAAAACAGTCCTGTTTTCTAATTGCAGACTTGAAGTGTGAATGTAATTGTCTGTCTTGGCTTACCAATGTTATATAAAAAATGAGTATATTCTTTTATTATTTCCTCCTGATTTTTAAAGCTTCATCTACAGAGGTGGAGACTACCCAATCAAGGACACCTAACACAAAAGGGCTGTGTTCATTAAAAGCAGAGGCATAACTGCCTTATGACTTTTTATATCTCTTAATTCCTCACAGGAATCTCTTTATTTCATAGTGTGAATGTCCCTTATCAATCTATATGAGCATAAACTCCAAATACTGTCTCTCATTTACCTGTCTCTAAGAATTACTTAGGGTCTTATTAGTCATCACAGGTTACAACTGTACTAGTAAATTAAGCGGCCACAAGGAATTTTCCTGGGCACTGGAACTCAGCTGTCTATTCTTTTACATTGTTAGAGTGCTCCCTGTCATAGTTTTGCCCAGGGCAGCTCTCACATTTCCCAGGCACAGGGCTGGGTATTGGCACAGGTCAAGGACCATTCCCAGTTGGCATCTGGTTGTGACCATGATATTTCAGAAGGCAGTTCCACAGCAATTGACCTCAGGTCTAGAGGACGTTTCCAGGCATATTTAATTATTGATATAGATGTGGGAGCTGACCAAATAATTTTGTTATAGCCTGTTAGGCAACTCTGCTCTAGATTTATATCAGGCTCATGGTTTTAGGACTTAGGAAGCTGCGTGTTTGTGGGAATAGCAAACTCACTGGAGGAGGGATTTGTACATAAGAGGTTTATGAAAGGTCATTCTTATCTGAAAGGATTGCTTTATATAAATTAGAGTCTCAAAAAGTCAGATGAGTTATTTCTGAAGGATTTTATGTTGTATTATTTCTCTGAGATACTCAACAGAAACAAAAATGCAAAAAAAGTATAACTTTGTCTTCAATAAGTCTGTTTACCAAAACAAAGAACAGAGATTTTTTTTTTTTACTGTTTTTTTTTTTCCAGAGGAACTGTAAAGGAACTACTCAGCAGATTTGGTCCATAAGTACATGATACATTTGCAGCATAGTAAAAATCATAAATAGTCTGCATTATATGCAGCAACAGAAACTAAAATAGACTATACACAGGTAGTATTTTAAGAACAAGAGAAGTTTTGAAAGAAATGTCATTTTTATATCTGATTTTATAACTTTTTGCAGTCTTTTGTTCCATGCAATCACAGACCTGCCACAGTCTAATTATGCCTAATCATTGAATGTGATTATGGCCCTTCATCCATTTATGCTATCTTCCCTTGTTTGCTGTGAAGGAGTGGTCYTGTTGATGGCGAATTGGCTAGGAAATAGTGAGGAAGGAAGATCTGGATGCTAGCTGATGCTAAAAGGCAGGCTAGTGCAGGCCAGAAACTCTTGTCAAAAGGATCTCCTTCGTATGTTCAGTTGTAAACTTTATCTTTAAACTTACAATAACAGTGTCAAGTGCCAATATACTAACTCTAATATTTTGTAGAAAAAAAACAGTTATTCCCTTTCCAGCTATTTTTCAGAGAAGCTAAACTTGGGTGAAATTTGTAGAAAGCAAAAATGGAGTGGTCCTAAAAACAGAGGTTTCCTAATATTTGCTTATATTCATTTTAGGCCTGTATATTTTTGTTCATTTAATTTCTTACAAAGCCTTCAAAATACATGCCAGTTTGGCAGAGAATGAACAGTTACAAAAGCTCATTTTGTGGAAGGAAGAGGAAGGCTGTGTCAATGCATTTTAAAAAGACTCTGGTAGTTTGCGGCTCAATAGTATAATTTTTATTCTCCAGAGACAAGAGCTATAATTTCAGAATGACTAATCTAATCTCTGTTTCTTATGCCAAAGCTTTGTCCAAATTCAGATTAAACTTTGCTTCTGTTATGGAAGACATCTCTCAGGAAACTGGCATTCATTAGCCACGTGTACCAAGAGCACCAAGAGCATGAATATCTGATCATTTCCTTCTGTGAAAAGATTGCCTTGACCAGAATTTTGTGCAGAAGCGATAGTCTAAAAGGAAGAAACCGATTTTTGCAAACAAGATGGCTTATGCAGATCACGGTTTATATGTGATCCATGATAATCAAACATACTGATCCTTACTTGTTTTCCATTAAACATTCATGTCACTCTATTCCCTCTCTCTTTCTTAATAAGTCTTACATGAAAACAAACCCTATAAGCAATTTAAATTCCATGCTACAGTTCAAAGAATTTTGTTTAAAAAGTTCAGGAGAGGAAGAAGTATTTTTCATTGTAAATACCAGTGCAATGTATATGCGCCTTTTGGATGATATCTCAATAAGGACTAATCTGACCTACCTTTAGCCATCTCAGTGTCTTTGATTTTGGAGGAAACACCTCAAGGAGGATGTGCGATTCCATTGATGAGTAAAGAGCTTGACAAAGTCAAGCACATTCTGGCTAATTCACAGTATGCTCTTTGCAAGCCATAAGATTTGGCCATTAAACTATTAAAGAGCTGTCCTACCATGATCATTTCTGAGAATTCTGGTTTCATCCAATTGGGTCTATGTTCCACTAATAAGGAAATGAATGAACAACAGAGACTCAA
Organism: Apteryx rowi; assembly: GCF_003343035.1. NCBI lineage: Eukaryota > Metazoa > Chordata > Aves > Apterygiformes > Apterygidae > Apteryx > Apteryx rowi. The sequence goes on from NW_020448797.1 coordinate 881,918, forward strand.
AGAAAAGTTTTTAATAGGGACATGACAATATGTGCCTTACACCATTATTTACATCACTTACAAAGTTGTTTGTTATGGTAAAAATTAACTAAGTAGCAAGAATTCATTTGTAAGCTGCTTGTGTTAATGTGGATTTTATATTATGGAACAATGTTGCCTGGAAGTAGGAAGAAAGAGTCACTGTAGACTTTGGTTGAATATCAACAATAAGATTAATTAACAGTGATAGCACTGCTGTTTAGAGAACAAGACCATCTTCCAAGGTTGTGAAATGCTTGTATAGCTCAGCAGCTGGGAAATATCTCCATTTGCTTCCACACTATTTATATCATCTGCTTGTGGGAAGAGAATTTCATTAATTTTCTTGATAACTGGAAGCTTTTCAGAGAGTACAAGGTGATCTTGATTTTCTCAAGGAGGCAATGATATCAAGGTACTAAAGAATTTATCTGTAAGTCATAAAAATTACTCCTTTCTATACTCAGGAGTCAATGCACATGTATAACCTACAGTTAAATAAAATTAAAATTTAAAGAGAACAAATGAAATGTGTCCATGAAACATAACAACACTCAAAATCTCTGAGAAAAAAATAACAGCTTTTTATATGCCTGGGTATAGTTTTTAATAAGAGTGAATTATCTGTTGCCATACACGTAGTCAGAGTTTCTGAACTCAATGTCCCATTCTTCACTGCAGTTACCCTTCCTAGGAACAGAATGGTCAAAACACATTTCAATTTTCATTGTCACTAAGAGCAGTTTTTTGGAAAAGTTCTACTGAATACTTGATTCTGAAGTGTTAGTATTCCTTTACAGATAGAGGGTGAAGGCGAGTGAAACAGAAAAGTCAAACCAATAGCTTCAGTTTGCAAGGCAAGTTAGAGGGGAACAAGGATTAGAAGGCAAAAACTTTCCTTCCATGTCTGTGCTTACTCTTCTAGATAACACTGTTTTCAAAATGGAATTCATCTTATTCCAGAGATTTCAGAATGTTAGGCAGAGTTTTTATTGGTACAATAAATATAGCTTCATGTTCATAGTTTTACTATGTCCATGTTTTTCAAGTGCAGTGTTGTCAGTTTGGATTCCTTGTGCCATAGGATGTATCATGCTGTTTTGTTGTCATTAAGCCATTATGCAATAAATAAATAAATAAAATAAAATAAAATAAAATAAATCACTTAATAGAATTCTAAGCTCATGTAACAAAGTATTGAGAAGTAGACAATTTGCTTTAAATCAAGATTATATATGATGCCATTCTCTTTGTCCAAAGATAAAAATGACTTCTGTGTTTTAACTTCCCCATTATGCAATTCAGGAAAGGAGCATTAACACGCATTCCATTCATTTTGTTTAAAGGTATCTACTTCATTTCATTAACAGAAAAAAAAAAGAAAAAAGCTTTAAGAAATAGAAGACAAAGTAAATGAGAGCTCTGCTTTTCCCATCTCTCATATATTCCAGCAGAATTACATTGAAAAAATTTTACAAGCTTCACTGTGGGTTTCTGTGATTTGTAAAACTTCAGTCAGTATGTTCAGGATTGGTAGTGCGTCTGGAAAAATATAATACACAACATAAAGTAGTTAACTAAGAAAATTCAGTCTTGAAAGAAAATGTAGAGAACAGGAAGAAATACTATGATTTTCCTTGCCAGAACACAGTCATGTCACAAAGTTCTTGATTGATTCAAGCAATAACTGCAATATAAAAAAAGATTTCTGAAAACTGTTTCATATTGTTTGGCATTTCTGATACGAGTTCTCCATTGCCCATGTTTGGTCAAACGGGGAAGCTCCTAAAATTTCCTTGACACTCCAGACTTACAGCTTTACTGACTTGGCTGAGCAGCCAAGCTGCTGAGTGCACAAGGCCAGGCACAGCAAAACATTGTCTCAGTCTTTAGCAACAGTTTCTCAAGAGTGCCACAAAGACAGCAATACATTATTATATCTGTGACAGATTTCTTTCTTTCTTCTTTTTCTCTTCTTCAGTCACAGAATGGAAGAGATGTCTGAAAGTGAAAGAAAACAGGATTTCAAATAAAAACCTTTAGAGCTAGGACAGCAAGGCAAATTTCTGTGAACAGAATACTATTTAATTAAATTTGGATAACAAAAGGCAGAGTCTTCAAAATAACTGGGAAGTCCAAAGCTGATTCTTCCAGTCATGCTCTGGAGAGTAAACTTTTCCAAATCTGTAGTTAGCTGTTTTTTGTTTCATTTGTTTCTATAGATAATATCCATAAAATAAGAAATGTGGAACTTGAGGAAGTTACCAGTCTTGGGTGCAGATGTAACCTCACCTCCCTAGGTGTTTGTTGCACCATTCTTGCAAAAATAACATCTGTGACTCTCCCACCAAATGGGAATACTCAAAGATAGTAAGATACGTTGAAGACATCCTGCTTAAAATAACAATTATTGTACTTTTTATTGCAATAGTGACTAGAAGCTCCTATCAGAGTTGATTGGTGCTGATTTAAGTAACCCAGCTTAGCTCACACCACAAGGGGTTCCTTCCCATCATTGTGATGAGGTATGAAGAGGCACTAACTGAGCTTATTGGTGTGCAATATAAAAGCAACATAGTGAGTGTGACAATTAACAGTGCAATAATTATTATTTCCCTCTCATAAAGTTATGTGAAGAGGTAAATGTGATAGTAGAAGCAGATATGTAACAAAAGAAAAAGAGTGAGTAGCAAGCTTTCCAGCGGCTGCAGTGGACTTTGGAACAGGCCCAATACACAAAGACTGCACCTATATTATTAAGTTGAGCAATGGCAGGCAACTTAGTACTGGAACTGGATTGTCTATATAGTTAAATTATTAGAATGGTCAGTAAAATGGCTTTGGCCCCAGTCCACTCTTTTTCTCCCATAAAACTTCTGGGTATGATTCAGATATCAGCATGATCAGTGATTGTTCACAATAAGAAGTTTGAATGTGACTGCTCTGTTTTGGAGAGTAAGAGACTTTAATAACAAGGATGTGGAACAATCTGTTCCAGTTGGCCTCACTGCCGGAGAACAGTCCTAGGCATGTTTGATTTACGGGTACAGATGTAGCTGTAGACAGTCAAGCTGGAGAGGTTCTGCAAAGCAAAAGGCAGAAAGAAGACAGGGCAAACAGCTAAGCAACAAAATGTAAGGTAAACACAACTGAAAAGCAGAGTCAGCTTCTTTGTCCCATGTAGGGTGGGTTGTAAGGAGCTGACAGGGGAAAACCTACTAGACTTCCCCAGTCTCTGTTCTGTACTCCCTACTCTTTGGCATATGAATCAAATTCTAGGATATTTGGCTTCTCTTCTCAGCTCAGAAATATGGGGAGAGAAGATGTCATTTCTAGGGTGAGAGGAAATGTGTAGAGCCTACAAGGCACAATTAACATTTTAGCTTTGGAGAATCCTCCTTTTGTAGCTTGTACCAAAATTACACATTGCAAAAACTTACATAGAATAGAAATAATTATCCCAACATCAAAAARAGGAGTAAGTGTTATGAGAGATGATGAGAGAGATAGAAATCTCAGTTATGCTGGAAACTGTTCTTCCTGGAAAAAATGGAATGTATATGCTATTCCTTCCTTGCTCAAAAAAGAAAAAAAAAAGTAACTATTTCATGTTGTAGACCTTATCCAGTCTCTTTCTCTCTTTCATCATGTTGCCTGCTTTTTAAGTACTTCATAAGAAAACTTAACTTTTCTTACTCACTTTACTGTTTTGKTTTTTTTTTCTGCCCAAACTAATTTCTTAAATGCTTAGTGATGGAGCTCATTGGAGCCATTGCAGAAACACTCCTCAGAGTCAGACAAATAGGAGAAAACATTCCAGAGGTGCTGCCTGCTTTCTATACAGACGGAAAGGGGAGAAGAGTGTAAAGACATCAGGATTCAACCATACAACAAAATAGTCTTAACACTAAATACTACAAACACTCAGTCTCTTAAGGAAGGAGCTATGATATGATATGATAGTTTGGTAAAATCAGACAAAGGTATTTATTACAATCTTTCAGCATATTTGTACCTATGTATCATTTATACACCTGCTTAAATCTCTCCCTATTTATCTCAAATAGTATACAGTTTGTGTGCATTTTTAATACCTCTTAGGCTTTGGATTCAATGAAATCAGATCAGATGCAAAAGGGGATGCTTTTTAAGAAGAGAAAGATATTCATTTAGGACTTTTGAACATAGTTAAAGAAATATTCTATTATATTCCTCAGTTTTGATAATGTGAAATACATTTGTTTTATTTTGCAATAAGCTCAGAAAAAATGCTAATGGACAAATCAATGGCTGATATCAAGGCTTGCGAGAATGTGTTTTAAAAGCAGAAAAGATCCTTTCTATACCTTATGTCACTGACCTTTCTCAAAATTCTTAGCTTATTTCTTAACAGTGGCATAATATTGGTCTATCAGAAGGATTTTTTTTTTTTCAAAGAAACATTCTTCACATGCCCCTGAAAAAGTGCTAAACATTTTTTCCCCAGTCTCAGGTAAGACAGCAAGCTTTTTATGTATCTTCCTGGGCTCCCAATTCTAATGCTGGATGAGCTACATAGCATTTACTAAAGCAAATCCATCCTCTCTGAACTTTTATTTATTTATTTATTTATTTATTTTGGTGTTAGAAATGTAGCAGTCCTCAGAACAGCTTTCTGGAATTGCAGGCTGTGAGGCAAGCATTTTGCATGTCAAGAGCAAATTTACAACAGACTTCAAGGAAGTTGGGAGCCATCATGCAAGAGAATTTCATAAGACTCAACTGACTTCCACTTCAATGAGAGTTGGAACAGATGCAGAGGGGCACTTTATAAGAAGACAAAACTATTTCATTTAGATTTTTTGTACATAATTAAAGAAATATTCCATTATTTGTGTATATGAATGCCAACTTGCTGTACCACGTCTTTCCTGATTAACAATGGTTGGATAGTATACAAATGAAAATTCTGGCTACTCCTGGCTATCTGGCTTAAATGCAATGAAACATAATGTGCCAGATTCTTGCAATACCATATGTGTATGCCAAGGATGATCTTTCTACATCATATGCAGTTATTTTGCATGGGTTGGGTTTTGAAGGGAAGTCCACACTGCTATTAGGAAACATTTTTATCATACAATGGTGTCAGTGTAATATGTGCAGCACAAAAAACCTGACACTGATTATAAGGACCTATGAGCATTACTTCATGCATTGCCTAAACTTGCACAAGAATAACTTCTTCTGCAGCCAGAATACTTGAAGATGTACTCTGAGCAGAACCATACTGCCCTCTGCCCCACAAATGCTCAGAAACAGATGTGCAGGCACACATTTTCTTAGTCCCTTGCAGTTCCACTAAAACTGCCACACTTTTCTCTCTCTGCTTCACTCGTAACTTTTCCCTTCCTCTGGGCTCTGTGTGTGGTTCTCTGATTCACACTGTGGCAGTGCTAAAATGGCTACAAATTACACACAGCCGTATTTCAGGCAATCTATTTTAAGGTTCCAGCAAAGATATTGGCCCTACACTGTGGCTTTTTCTAGCCATCCTGTAGCTGTTTCTGCCTCCTTTATCACATTAGATACAAACTATTACTTTTCTGTAATAGTCCTTTGCAGCCTTATATCACTTAATCTTCCTTCTCTCTCTTAGTATCTGGAAATAGACTTTTTTTTTCCTCCAATTGACTGTGGCACTATAGTTTTTTTTTGTATTTGTTACATTTGCAAGAAAGCACTTGCATGTTTTCTCTCCTGCTGCTGCTCGTAGTTGGAAAGGGCCCTCCTCAATCACCTGCAGAGCTATATCATCTTGCTTCAAATCCTCATTAATAATTTTCTGTTCTTAAATTAAAAAAAAAAAAAAGAGAGAGAGCTAAAAGAGAAATGGGCTTCTGTGAAACTGACTGCCTCAGTGCAAAGGGAGAGCTTTGCTATGGAAATACAGAATAAACAAATAARCACTACTTTTTATTTATTTATTTATTTTCAGACAAGCTAAAGCTTACTGGGTTAATTTGCTCCCTGGAGATTGAGCTTCACATTGGTTACTTCCTTCCTGGACATAGCAGACCTATTGTGATCAGAAGTGACAGTCAGCAAACAGTAACACCAAAAAGAAGGAGAGCTCCTTGGTGCAGATTCAGTTCTGATGGATTTGTTAGGATCTCTTCAGAAGCTACCTCTCCTCAGTTGATTATATTGCTCATATCTCAGTGATCACATTTGCCGCTGTAGTGCAAGGGAAATAATTTTTTAATAGCTGTTGAAACAAGAAATGTGTTTACTTTTTCTTTTCATACCTACAGGATTAAGCCATATTGAATGCTTAAAGAAAAACCCCAAACAACAAAACTTTTAAGAATTTTCTTCTCCAGATTAATTCAGGATGATATTAGGTTTCAATACCCTAAATGCAATTTACCAAGGGATGTTTTCACTGTTATCTCAATGTTTGCAAGACTGTGACTCATGAACAAATTACTTTCATGGTTGGGTTACATTTGCACAAGTCAGGGTGTGAATTTTACATGCAGATCAACAAGATGGGACAGATTCAGGTGTGGGCATATTTATATAAGGGATTTAAATATGGGCATGGAAGAATGAAAAGCAAAATATCTGCATTGGTGCGTTCACTACTTTAAGCAGAAATTGTTCACAATCATATTGATGAACGCTTAAAGAGACTGATTTCATACAGGGCATTAAGTAGGATTTTGGCAGAGAGTTTGCGGTAGAGAAATCTGAAATCCAGTGACATCTCAAATCCTTAACTAAATATGGATTGATGCCACATGTCAATCCTTCACTTAGAGTGAATGATGTGGACCTCATTCCAAAGATGGCAACCAGCCATGTAAGTCTCTACAATAGAATCCACAATGTCACTGAGGCTAAAGGGAAAGTAAATGCACATGGTTCAAATAAAAATAAAACACAACACATTGCTGAGTGTCTCCTACCAATATAACATGTGTGCATACTGACATAATTCATGGAAGAAATGTGGTCTTTATGTTCTTATTGGAAATTCATTACTCTAAAAGATGAGTGGTGGTCACAGTTTCGGTAACTGGGAAAGACAGTTTTGCCTAAAGGATATCCAGAAGATGTAGCACCTTAATTAATAACTTATAGAAGAGATCAGGCAAAGGTTCAAGCAAGGGAAATGTCTGTCTTAAACTTTCTTGCATCTCCCCAGACCTTTTCTTCACTATTTATTCAGTTTATTCACAATGTTTATCTTTCTTCCAAGATGAGAAAGAGATCAACAACTATCCATGTCTTCAATAAGAGAAAAATGATTATTTAAGATCAGAAATCACTAAAGTCATTGCATATTTAGATATTAATTAAGAATGGCATTTGTGTGATGGACTATTTTTAAAGGAACCTGATATATATATATTTTTGCTCCTAGTTCATGTTAGGAATGACTTGTAAACTTAAGAAAAAATAGATGATTCAATAGTCCATTTCTGTTTCATCTCCCATAATATGACAAAGAAGATCAGCACTGTGAGATGTGTTATTGCTGAATATCTTCAGGAATCTGGCTTGTGATCACAGCTGCTAATAGAAACAAAAATATTCCTTATGTTTTGCAAGGAATGGCCATGTAGGTGAGGAACTGTGAAAGGACTATTCTGCAACACAGAACCCAATAGAGCAGCCCTGACCTCCTGCGTTGTTTCACATTTAACTTCTTTTCTGTATCATTTTCTGACTGGCAACATTTTTCTTCAGATATAATTTTGTGCTATTGGTTTTGGCAGGTTTGAAAAAAAAACATTAATTCCATGTAATTTTAGTAGATTTGTAAACTAAATTGCTTTTCGCCAACCCAAATGTTGTTCCTTGCCTATGATTCTCTGCTAGATGTTCCAGACTGGCACTCTTCTGCTCAAGATCTCCTAAAACTCAACATTTACTTTATTAAGTTCATTGATTTGTATTTCCTCATGGCATCTGGAGAAGAACAATGATGTTTCCATGGGCTTTTCTTTATCTTTAAATGGCCTTCCCTGCCTCTGTGAACTTCAAGTATCAACTGCATTTGCAAGTTGCTAAAACATAAAGGTAAAATCATAGAAACCACATTAAATCTGAGTGGAATGTGACAGAAAACAAGAGAGTTTTTTTCCTACTCCATAGGATGACTGACAGGTCCTAGACCAATCTAGAAAAGCAAGGCGATGGTATACTAATATGTACCTGTAGCGATGTGGCAGTTACAGTAATTTTATCATCCAACCTTGTGCATAACCCAGTTGTCAAAATGAGTAAGATTTCTCTGATTATCAGTCTCCTAAGAAAAGTACAGGAACATATGAGCAGGAAGGACTTTTGGGTAAGAGAATCCAGTCCCCCTGCTATTATAAGCCCCCTGATATATATATATATATATATATATATATATATATAAAATATAATCTCATTCATAAAATTAAATCATTCCTTATGCTGTATTATAATGCAGATATTCCTGTTGGGGAGGATGTTGCAAAGTATATTCAGGTTTTGAACACCATCTTTTTTTTTCTTTTAATGAATATTTCTCAATCAACACACCAATATACAGTCCTGGAGAAGACTCTTATGTAGTAGAATTATGATATGCTGGTAAACTTTAACCAGAGAAAGTCATCAGTGTCTGAAATAAGGCTCATCGTCTATTTTATCTGCATATTTTCTCTAAAAATCATTGCAAATTCAGAGGGGAACCGTTTGCAGGGGGAGTTAGCTTTCACCCAAACTTCTGGAAACAAAAGGGGATCATAGTGGTTCAAAAAAGTGATGCCCTCAAAGGAATTGTGCATGGCTGAGCCAAAATGTCTCTACAGACATTTTTAACAGCCTTCTGTCAGTTTGTGGTATATTGTGAAATTGTGTACTACATCTACAGCTTGTTTAAGAGTCTTTTCCTCACTCAAGGCCTGGTCAGTAAAGTCTTCTCCAATCCTGTAGGGAAGAACAGCTTCCCACTGTTCAGTAACAGGCATTTTGGCTATAAAATGAACATCAGTCAGGGGAGGAGTTAGAAAGTCTTATATCTAAGTCAGTAGAAGGATGCACAAGTGTGTTTCTCTGTCCATGTATGTGCCAATGTATATGAGAAAAAGAGAAAGAAGGACAGGAAAAGCGAAGGGGTGTGTGCATGGGAGGGAATGCTGAAAGGATATTAGCCAACGTATTCTGAAGGCTGCGAGTGGAAACAAGGTATTCTGAAAACACATATTTCAATTTTTACTGACTGGAAGAGTGTTATTGCAATTCTATCTTGGATTCTGTATGCTAGTATCAGAATATGCAACAGTATTTTAGTCTGTTCTTTAAGGACAGCTGAGTTTTACAGTATCCATTAATAGTTTATGATATGCAGAAATAGCTTAAAAGAAGAAGGGCTGCTAATGCACTAGCTTGGTTTGAAAAGAGTTACAAACAAATCCTACTAAACTGATTTATCTCACTTTAGTTGAGTTTAGACAAAGTAGTCCAGCCCTGTTGAGGTTTGCATTTCTGGCTGGTAAGTGGGTTTTATTCCAGCTCTTCAAGTGTCTGGATATTTCCCCTTCCTCTTTGTCTCCATTGCAGCAATCATATCAGGCATGGATTTGCCATTATTTGTAAATCACAGAGGAGATTTAGCTTGAGGCAGAAGCCTGGTTTGCTAAAATTTTAGACAAACTTAGAACAAGTGTGTTAGTGTAATAAAACATTTGTCATGAACTTATGAACCTGTAGCTCTTACAGATTTGTATCTCATGTTTTACGGTATAAATGGTATGTATACTTTCTTTACTAAGTATCTGTCAAAATGATGCAAGGCTTTTGAATAAAATATAGCTCAGGATGAATCTAAATGTGAAAGATATCCAAGAAGGCAGGTAACAGGCAAAAAAGGAGATAATTTATCTACAGGCTGTAAATAGCATTTCAGAATGCCATTTATCTATGTTATTAATAACAGTGTTGTTTGGTATAGGTCTCTATCATCAATGCAGTTCAAATAAATTCATGGGCTTTTGAGCAGTGAGTTTTTCAAGTTAATCCAAACAGGTTGTGCAATAACGCCTTTGTCACACACCATCATGGTCTTTTCATATGTTACATGTTTGACAGAAAAGTAATTTCAGAAATCTGTAAGAAATTCAGGTACATGATGACTTCTTTTTAATGTATCTTCCAAGCTTTAAAGTTAGATTCTCAAACAGCAGGAATACAATTGTACAGGATTCAGAGAAGAGAAATTTATAATTAATATGTTTTAAAATTTATTGGAAGAGGCCTCAGTTCAGCAAAATACTGAAGCAGTTATTAAGTCTAATTAAAGTAGATGGGATCTAAACATAAGCATAAGTGGTTTGCTAAGGCAATGGCTTCTGATCTGGGCCATTAATAAAGACATATTTCTTTAAATAACAATATTGTGAAGTTAAAGTTCACTGTCCTGAATGAAGAACATAAACTTTTTGTTAGGAGGAGGAACTTTTTCTATTAAAAGTAGATCATTTTTACACATGGGTAATAGTATGATGATGGGTTTTAAAGTTCTAGGAGACAGATTGAAAAAAACATCTTAGAAATTCCTTAAAGAGGTTTTTTTTTTTTTAATAGGAATCTTCAACTATCTGTTGGTGTGAATCCTTAAAAATAGCACTCTTGGTACAAAGATAGCTTGGTTTTATAGAAAGGTCATGAGAACTGTCTCTGTATGTTTCTAAAGACATTTTAAAATGCCCTACAGACATTTTGAAATGTCTTAAACACATTGTATAAACAAAATACTTGGTGGAGAAAGATTTCAATTGTCATTTTTGCAGCATGTTGTGCCTAACTCTTTCTTGAGTGATGTGACCATCTGAAACTCATTCTTTCTTCTATTTCAATATTTTCTCCTTCCAAATCCAATTCACTTTAGGTCCCTGTTTCTGACCTTTCTGTTTCCTGTCTCCACCTCCAGAAGACAAATGCCACTAACTGAAACAGTAGTTCTTGCAGAATATCCTTATTTCACTGCAGCATAAGCATACTAGACCTAAAGTGTTTTGAGGTGTTAAGACTCCCCAGGTCCTCCATGCCTCATGTGCTGGACTTCTAGAGGCTATGCAGTCCAAGCTTGCACAAAAAGTGGCCATTAGCCCAGTTTTTCCAGATGTTAAGCATCTTGGTCCACGCTACTACTTCTGTCAGATTGTCAACAGTTTGGAAATCTAGACAAGTGACCCAGTTCTACTGGGAGAATATTTTTGTTTAGAGAAAGAAAACATGTCCTGGTACAGACAGACATAGGTAGTATCACCTGGAGGGGGAAACAGTGTGGGCTCCTGCTTCCTACTTCACTTTTTGTTAAACAAGATCCCACGCCACTAAGAAACTATATCCTTAAAGTGAGGCAAGAGTGAGAAGGAGGAAGAAAACAAAACCAATTTTATATGTGTTGATGTTTTGTTTGTTTAAACCAAGAGAATGTAGGCCTAGTACCAATACATATGTATCACATGTCGTCTTACTGTCCAGAAATTTAAAAAATATTTCCAAGGAAAAATACTTGATTTAGCAAACAGGACATGGAGCAAGATCTCGTTTGTCAAAAGTCTAAATTGAAAAATAGCAAGTTGCATGACTGACTCCAGAACAACACTGAACTTTTTTCTCTAACTGTGCCAAGATTTTACCCTGTCTTGCCAGGTAGCCTAGACTTTTCAACCCTGAACTACATGTAACTTTGATAATAGCTATTATTACTCAGTTTTAACTGTTCAGTCAGATACTAACCAGGATATACTGTGTTGCTATACATTTAAGAGTATGTAGAAATTACTGGGTCACACTTTTTATGGCACATGTTAATAGCCTGATTAAATGTTCCACATACTATGTTCTCTCTCTAAAATCCGCTAAATCAGTTAACACATCTTGGGATTAGGCAAAGGAGTGAAAACATGAGTCATTCAATCTATTTAAGCTATGTCTGTGGTGCTGGAGCAGAATGGAGCAGACTGAGCGGTAACTCTGAGTCAGAGAGAAAACTCACTATTCAAGTTTTTCTTCATCCATATCAGTGCATAGTTCTTGCCACGATCTCTGATCTCTGTTATTATTTTCTTAGATATATGAGAGCATGCTTTCTGGCATTCTCCGTACATTCCTTTCTTCTTTTACCCATTCCTGCCCTTTGTGCCACAGTTTCCACATATCTGGGAAGGGTAGACTGGTCTCACTATAGTTTTAAACACCTCTTGTTTTATTTACTTAATATTTCCAAAACAGAAAAAGAAAGAGAAATTGTATTTCCTCCTGCTCCCCCTCACTAACACCCTGCAGTAAAAATGATTCTCTTGCAAGACCAATTTTGACAGTAGTTCAGTCGAAGTCGTCACTGTTCTTCCTTGTTCTTCAGTTTCTGTTTTTTTCTTTTTACTAGGTGACAGAAGAGTTGGATGGCACCTGCCTTAGGTACTTTCACTGTTGTTATCTCTGTAGTCAGAAACTCTTGTGTTTACACATGCTACATGAAGGGCACACCCTTCAAAGCTGCTTAATCTACTTCTATAGAGCATAGCTGAATTCCTTCCTGACTGTATTTGCAGATTTTAAAATTCCGAGATGTCTTTAGAGTAGGTGCAATTACTTACACATGTTTAAGACACTTCTTATCTTTTAAAAGGCTATTGATAGATCCAAAACTAATTAAATAACATGACAGCTTTTCATAGCTGTACACAAGATGGGTGGGGAGGAACCAGTGATGCTTTCTAACTCTTGGTAGAGAAGTATCAAGAGACTCAGCACACTGTTTACTGCCAGGATTGCTGACTCATTTTGCTGAAGTCCCTTCTGTATCAGGTAAATACTAACTCCCTTTTCTACAAGACTGGAAGGCACTGACAGAAAGGGAAGTAGCCAGACTCTGTTATGGCAGCAGGTGGAGGGACAAGATGCCAGGGATCTGCATGCAGAATATGCTTCTGCTCTCTGCTCTCTGCTCCAGTGGATACCCTAACTTCTCTTTTCAACAGATCAGACCTCCTGCAGCAGTGGCTGCTATTTTACAGCTATTTCTTGACTCCTAAGAGAAATGAGACTCCTTGGAGAATTCCTTCTTTTATATTTAAAAATATACAGCTGAGTTTGGCATGGGAAATAGTTGCGGAAGGAGGCTAGTCTGTGCTCTTTTGGCTTTCACGTCCGGCAGCAACAATTTAGCTCTGAGGCAATACAGTATATAGCAAAGAAGTATCCCAGCTTGGGCTGGGATTCAGCTGCAGATGGTAGTCAGCTAAATGTAAGTGTCTAGGTGTTGGTGAGCTAAACATCTAAATTCAGTTACAGTGGTGGAGATTTAGGCAATTTTTCAGTGGATTCTCAAGTGCTATTCAGCTGACTAATATATGTGTTCATTTGAGAGTGAACTGAATGTTCTGTAGACTTCTTTTCAGGCTTAGTTTGGTTTTCTAACACAGGAAAAGTGATGTTTGAGATGCACTGGAATATCAGTGACTGACAGATATGATGAGAGACCTGATGTGTAAGCATTTCCGAGCACAGTCACACTTGATATTTGATATGGAAAATGAATGTAATGGCTAGCTTTACAAACTGACATTTCTGTTAATCTCTCTCTTAAATATAGCAGGGTCAGAGAGCGTATTGGGTGAGAGTCTAGCAGCAGAGCCAGCAGAAAGGCTGCAGTTGCAGGCTGCATAGAGCTTTACATACCACAACCACCTGCAGAACTGAGTCCGTGGCCACTTGTTGCAGTTCCTTCTGGGAAGAGGCTGCTATTATGGGACTGTCTTAAGACCAGAGCCTGGTCTTTTCCCAAGGATGTGGTGTTAATCGCTTTCTAACACGTAAACCATATCTTAATGCTAAAAAATTTTTCACTATATGTTCATGCAATAATAATCATTATTTATTTAATGGCAAAATCCTGGTAGCTGTAAAAGACCATTCTATTTTTAAACAGACAAAGTGATAGTGTGGTTGTAACTGCAATGATCTAGGATATTGGGAAGGCAAGGCTTGCAAGTAATGGTAATGTCTTTTATTAGACTAGCCTTGCCTTGCTTAAATAGATAAATAACCTTTTCAAGGTTAGAAGTTGCTACAGAAACACAAGCATTTCTATCCAGAAAGCCCTAAACTTGTAGGATCAAAAGAAAAACAAGGGCTCAGAAATGACCGGCCTATCTAAGGCCTCTATTCTTAGCCATACCCAGAGCCATTCCTGTTAATTCACAGGTCAGGTGAACACAAAATTTGGGCTTCAGCCTTTTCTCCTTTTAGTGAATCAGATTCAGAATGCTGGTTGGCTGAAACCAAAGTCATCTGCACTGAGTATGATGTGTGCTGCAGTACACATGGGAAGTCGTCTTTATTTCTTTTATTTTTTCCATTAGTGCTTGTACTGAATGACTGCAAGAATTGTCTCTTGTTCTTTCAAAAGCAAGTCATTCATTAGGATGTTTTACCTTTACTAAAAGATGTGTTCTCAACTTCAGCATGGCCACTGGCCAGAAAAGCAATTTCCTTTTTTTTTTTTTTTTTTCCTTCAAAAAAGAGGTTGGAAACCATCAGTCTGTATCAGGAAGAAGGATTTCAATTTTAAAGGTGAAATAACATTCGCTCCTTTTACATGATAAATGGAAGAAATAGGATACACTAATGAAAGAGAGAGAGGACATAGCAATTAAAAATACCAAGAGAGGGTGGTACACAAGTCTATCCTCATGTTATCTTAAAGTAAATTAGCATGGGAGGTTAAAGAAGCCAGACTTCTTTTACTTCATAAATTACTCAGCTTTCAGTACAGGTTTTACAAGAGCACATATTACTTACCTGAACAACTGATAGTGTGGTGTTTATCGCATGCTGCCTCCATTTGTAAGGTCATAAATTCCCTTGCTGCGGTTGCCTGTAACTTGTTTTAGTGCTAAGTGTAGCAATAAAATGCTGGAAAAAAATCTATAGATTCAGCTTATAATACCTGACTCTGTATTTTATGCTGTCTTAAAGGAAGTAAGAGATAAGGCTGAGGTTGCCTAAAATGAGCAGATACAGAAATAATTGCTACTTAGTGTCTTAACTGTCATTTATACATTGATTCTTGGCATTTTAATGGATGAAGAAAGAAAGTCTTTGCTTCCTATGTTAAACCAAGGTGCTTCAGCTTAATATCTCCACTGAAACTGTTGTCCCTTGAAACTTAAACACATAAATCAATACAAATATATAATTTCAATCTATATAATTTATGTGTGTGTGTGTGTATAAAATGTATATATATTATGTGTATATGTTTTATATACACGCTTACATTTATATAACTAACTCAAAAATATTATTATACTCTGTCTGCATGTGTCCTCTCTTGAAGGCAAGAAGTTGTTCTGACTTGGTTTTCATTCTGGAAGGAATCAGGCTTTTAGATTGCAAATACTTTAGGATGGAAAGTTTGGTTTTGCTTGGTTATACATGAAAGTCTATCCATGATGTCTGATTCACTGGTTATGTCCCAATATATGACAGGCCTTCAAAAACAACACAGTACACTTCTTTATGAGCAATTGAAGAATCCTGTTCCCTGCCTTATTCCTCCCCAGCACAGGGTTCGTCTGTTGCTGAAATGCTCTGTAGAACTAAATTTTTATCCAGGTGAGCGAACAATATCCAACTCAAACAGATGCATAATAATGCAAGAAAAAAGGTTTGTTGCCATAGCTTATACAGCCAATATCTGCCTTTTAGAAAATGTTCATTAGGCTCCTTGTTGCTAGTCTTTTACATGTCACCTTCTGTGTACTCCTTCTGCACACACTCCCCAGAAGTAGAGAAATGTGCTTTCGCATTTCTTTCAAAGATTCCGTGTGATTTTTATAACATATGTCTTTCTCATTTGTCCAGCCTATCTGATAGGATAAATGAAGTTAAAGTAGAAAACAAAAATCCATTTGAAAGGATACAAGCCAAACACATTCTGGTCAGTAAAAATGTTATCAGAAAGGAGTGATAGTCTATTTGTATTAAACCATAGACATATTAAAAATTAAGGTTAACTTGAAAATGAGTGGCAGAAAGACCCAGAGCTGCTGTAACCTTGCTGTCAAGGAGGCTGATTCATGCCTAGATGAAAAGATGTTTTTCTCAAACTTTCCTGCTTTTAGATGAACAGCCTGCTCATTTCTCTCTTTCAGAAGAGTATAGACTGCTTTGTCAGGCACACACACTGTATTACAATTTCTTCTAGATTAATACCTAGACTTTTTCCTTTCATGACTTCCTTGTTTCAGTGTTCTTGACCTTAGATGAGAGCTTCATCTTAAATAAGAAAGTTTATCTGAAGAAGACATGGTTGAATGATGAATACCTTAGTAGATCTTATGGAATAATTCATTTTTAGATGCCTGCAGACCTATGGGGATTTACTAGGCGGCAAAGGAGGTGCTGAATGTATTATATCCCCTTGTTTCCTACTCCCCTGGTGCAGGTTCACTTCAACTCTTCTATCATCTCATGCATTATATGCAGGCATTTTGAAAGAAGCTGCCATAACACAACTGTTCATCTACAGCCCTCTGATATTGGTTTGCCACTGTCATATGATGTGACTTGGCTGGAAGTAGTGAACAGACATGCTCCCATCACATACATCAAAGCTGTATCTGCACCTGACTGTAAGTGTACTTCAAGGAAAGGCTATCCTATAAAATAACTTTATAAAATAGATATATAAATTAGATCCATCTATGTCAATTATGGCAAACTGAATACTTTATAAAGAGGCATCTAAATATTTTTCTTCTAAGTTTCTATAAAAAAGAAATGAAAGATGATTTTTTTACACCAGGAAATTACAAAGATCATAAAACTCAGACAAAGCACAGTTTTTAAGGCTATTCAACGCCAGTGATACCTTTGTAATATTAATAGATTTACCAAAATATTAATATTTTTCTTGCACTTGACAATGAGAGGTTTTCCTAGTGATTCCTTGGATTCCTTCACTTAGAAGAAGTATTCTTCTTTTAAAACAAATTAATAGAACTCTATTTACCCCAAATATTTTAAACAATTTTGACACAGAGGTCATGGAGAACAGGAGAGGTGCCTGAGGACTGGAAGAAAGCCAATGTCACTCCAGTCTTCAAAAAGGACAAGAAGGAAGACCAAGGAAACTACAGGCCAGTCAGCCTCACCTCCATCCCTGGAAAGGTGATGGAGCAGCTCATCATGGATGACATCTGTAAGCGTGTGGAGGAAAAGAAGGTGATCAGGAGTAGTCAGCACAGCTTCACCAAGGGGAAATCATGCTTAACCAATCTGATAGCCTTCTATGATGGAATGACTGGCTGGGTAGATGAGGGGAGAGCAGTGGATGTTGTCTACCTAGACTTCAGCAAGGCTTTCGACACTGTCTCCCATAGCATCCTCTTAGGCAAGCTCAGGAAGTGCGGGCTGGATGAGTGGACAGTGAGGTGGATTGAGAAGTGGCTGAATGGCAGAGCTCAGAGAGGTGTGATCAGTGGCACAGAGTCTAGTTGGAGGCCTGTAGCTAGCGGTGTCCCCCAGGGGTCAGTACTGGCTCCAGCCCTGTTCAACTTCTTCRTCAATGACCTGSRTGAAGGGRCAGRGTGCACCCTCAGCAAGTTTGCTGAYGATACAAAACTGGGAGGAGTGGCCGATACCCCAGAGGGCTGTGCTGCCATTCAGAGAGACCTGGACAGGCTGGAGAGGTGGGCGGAGAGGAACCTCATGAAGTTCAACAAAGGCAAGTGCAGGGTCCTGCACCTGGGGAGGAATAACCCCATGCACCAGTACAGGTTGGGGGTTGACCTGCTGGAAAGCAGCTCTGCGGAGAAGGACCTGGGAGTGCTGGTGGACACCAAGTTGACCATGAGGCAGCAATGTGCCCTTGTGGCCAAGAAGGCCAATGGTATCCTGGGGTGCATGAGGAAGAGTGTTGCCAGCAGGTGGAGGGAGGTGATCCTCCCCCTCTCCTCAGCCCTGGTGAGGCCACATCTGGAGTACTGTGTCCAGTGCTGTGCTCCCCAGTACAGGAGAGACATGGCACTACTGGACAGAGTCTGGTGGAGGGCTACAAAGATGATAGGGGACTGGAGCATCTCTCTTATGAGGAAAGACTGAGAGAGCTGGGCCTGTTTAGCCTGGAGAAGAGAAGGCTGAGAGGAGATCTTATCAATGTGTACAAGTATCTGAAGGGAGGGTGTCAAGAGGATGGGACCAGACTCTTTTCAGTGGTGCCCAGTGACAGGACGCGAGGCAACAGGCACAAACTGAAAGACAGACAATTCCATCTGAACATGAGGAAAAACTTCTTCACTGTGAGGGTGACAGAGCACTGGAAGAGGTTTCCCGGAGAGGTTGTGGAGTCTCCTTCTCTGGAGATATTCAAAACCCGCCTGGATGCGATCCTGTGCAACGTGCTCTAGGTGACCCTGCTTGAGCAGGGGTGTTGGACTAGATGATCTCCAGAGGTCCCTTCCAACCTCAACCATTCTGTGATTCTGTAATTTAATTTCATCATGAAAACAGAAAAAGAGAAAAAAAAGAGTTGTTTCAGTTTTCACCAAAACTCAAAAATTGGTGCTTTACTTTGAACTACTGTTGCTATCAAAAATTTTCAGTCAAACTCCCATTAGAAGAAAAAAAAAATCATGTCTAAATGTTTCTTGTTTGACACCTATTTTCTGCAAGTGGCTAACCGGAGTCATTGTCTATCTTCTATTTCCTATAGTTAAGAAGAGGCAATTGTTGTGGTTGTTTTTGGTTGACATTAATCTGGTTTCCCTTGTTGTGTTCTTGTTTCATAATGTATAGGATATCAGTTTCTACTGCTTTATGTTGGCTTGATATTCATACTGTTCTCCATCTGTAGGATAATTATGCTCTCTGGGAAACAGTCAGTCATATGTTGTTTACTGCAGATCTAGTGTGTACTTCAGATTTTGAGGACTGTGTGTCTAACCTCCAACAAAATTATAGTTTCTTTACAGATGTCTTTAAAGGTTGCACTTTTGAGGCATCATGAGATGTCTTGAAATGGTTTTGCTATTGATATCTTAGTAATTTTCTCAGCTGCAGGATCAGATTGTACCATTATTGGAAATCAAGTTGTACTATTTTGTGATTTGCATTTCCCTAATAGGTATGACATCCGCTTGGAAACTCCTGGAGCATGGTTAATAATGCTTCTGGCAGATTTTCTCTTTTCTGTATTTTGCAGATGTTACATCCAGTGGTGCTCAGTTTTATGCCTCTCCTGAGGCTCTCATGAAAAAAACAATGGTGTTGTGTATATGTTATACAGGACTGATATGAAGAAGGTCTTTCTCAAGTCTTTCTCAGGTCTTTCTCATTACTACCACATTCATCCTTTGTGACCATGGGCACATCACTTAGGAAGTTTTCAAAACTTCACATGTCCTGTTGCATGAAGAAGCAGATTCTTCTGCAGATAGCTATGTACAGTAGCTAAAGCTTAATTAAGTTTATTGGAAGGGTTTGTGTGCATTATGATGCATACTTACCAAACAGGCAAACAACAAATCCTAATCAAAACTGAGCAGTTTGCACGTCAACAGGCCATCATCCTAACCATCTTGTCTTACTCTTATAGCAGAACTAACCCTGTATCCATTGAGAAACTAAGACAAGAACGTTAAATGATTTTTCTAAGGTTTACAGTGATGTGCCAGAATCAGAATTTCAAAGCAGAAGTTCTTCTGAGTAAGATTCATGAAACTTTAGCCATCTACATAATCTACATCTTACATACATAGGGCTCAATTCAGATACCTCACCTCAGGCATCTAGTGACATTCGAAATAACTTAGGGTATCTAGGGCACCCTCATGTGTCTGGGAGATATGATACAAGACTGTAGGATACCCAAGCACTTCTGATGCAGGACCTGAAGGGCGGCAAAATATTCTAAGCTCTCTCAAAAGACATTTGATACCTATGTTTAGGCAAGTGGATCAAGCCTTTACTCTTACTTTTCATTCTGTGCTTTTATCAGAATCAGGAGAGTAGATTATCCAGTTTAGTTCCTGACAGAAAACGGAGAAATATCTTAAAGCAATTGTAGTGACATTAGCAATGGCCAAGGTAACAGTGATGCTGTAATTGTGGCTTGATTCGGAAACCTGAGAAAAAGATCCAGCGAGCTGTCACCAAGGCTTCATAACCTCTGCATCTGGGCACATCTACCGGGACTCACTGTGATGAGCCCTGGAGTCTTGGTCCACTGATATTGTTTAGACAGCACTGCTCTCCTTCATGAAAAATGCATGTGTCTGTTTCTTGTCATGGTCGCATAGGAACAAGGAAGAAAAGGAGGAGCTGATGCACACCTGAATGCTGGCCGAGTATGAGCCTGGGATTTGGTTAGGCTAAGCACCCTGGTCCAGCATTAGTAAATCTTGCCTGGTTGTTGTATCACAGATATAGCTGTAACTGTTCAAGAAATCAGCCTGGTATATAGCTTGCGGCTCTCTTTGAACCAAGCCAAAACAATTTACACTCACTATATCTCCAACATGTTCAAAAATAGAAGAAAGGACTAGGAACTTACTTTAAATGAGAGAAAAGGAAAAAGAAAATGTTGAAATTTCCAGGAARCCAAAATTAGGACTTTGCAGTCCCCACAGTTTGAGTCTGCTATGAATAAGGTAATTATTTTCAGCATAACAACATAGGGCAAAAATGTAATAACACAAGACTATCCACAATGGGTCGACCCAAAGATTCATTCAGGTCTATATCCTGCTGTTAGCAGTGGGAGACAGCAGACATGGGCAAGAATATGACAAAGCAATCATGGAATAACACCCTGCAATAGGTTCCCTGTCTCAAGCAATCTGGAGTTCTGGCGATAGATATCTTCTAAAATATAAAATAAATACTGCAAAAGGAAAACCACACAAACATTGACAGAGGTATTTGTATTTAATAGCTGTTGATAGATTCCCCCCCCCTCCATTTTTCTAGTTGCTTTTTGAATCCATACCATCCTGTGCGAAGCAGATCAACAGCAAAAATACATTTATTTGAAGAATCACTTCATTTTGTTTCTTCTGAATCTGACTTTTGTAGTCCTCATATCACTGGGGAGTATTTTTCAGGGTCTGTATAGCATTATTAATGTAGGAGATTTTAGGCTAAATATTAACAAATGGTTAGTCTAAACTCATTTTACATCGGGGACTGAAAAATCGCTGTATAGAAATGGTAGTTACTATCTAGTGAGACAGAGTTTTCTTTAGGAATAGAGAGGTGAAAGGCTCTTTATTTTGTTCTCACTACCAGTCTCCTGAGCCACACAATCCACCAGGATGCAGGATTTAAATGTTCAGCAAAATGATTTCCACTAATACAACAAAACTTTTCATGGTGAAAGCCCAGCTGGAGAGTTGCACCTTTTATAGGAGTCTAACACTGTGTTATTACTAGCATCCTGAAAGTAATTTGTGACAATAAGGAAAGAAATAGGGGCCATCAATCAGACTGTCAGTTCCTGTTTCAACCAGAACACATTCAAGCAACATATTGTAAACCCAGATCTTTCAGTGTGACAGTTTAAGAAACCTTTTCTTGCTGATTTGCAGTCTCAGGAGGAAGAACACTTACTAGATGCTGGTAGTGCTCCTTATTTAATTCAGTGTAAGTTCATAAAATAAATTGCCCAGATAATTGGCTGTGTCCTCAGTCCATGCGCATCCGGGCTATATTTTTTTCCATAGATGCAAAACAGATTTGCAGCTTAAAAGTAAGTGCAGTGATAAAGCAATATTACTAGTAATAGGCTCGTGCCAAGTTTTATGATCAACTAAAATAAAAAAATGAGTTCAGCCACTTTGAATAATTGAATCTGTCAGGTCCTGCTCACTGTTTTCTAGATCCTCATGGGAAACTCAAGACCTGCATAAAGAGAATTCATTTGATTCTTTCATTCCAAATGGAATACATGTAGTACTATCTCTATTAAAAATAATAATACTAAAAAAAAAGTCTGATGCTGAAATGAACAAGAGGTAAATTTATTCCTGAATTTTATTTTGCATTGAGTTAGTGTTGCAGCTGAATCTGGGATCTTTTTTGTTTCGGAACTGCAACCTATTCAGTGTGAAATTGCAAGCTGTAAGCTATGTTGTCAGTGTAGTTGATCCTTTTACAATCCAGCACCTAGTGCTGTAGAATTGTAACATTAATATTAATAATGTAAATAGTATTATGTCATTGAATAAAACTGAGTCTGGGATAGAAATTAAATTAGCAGGGGGACTATTATGCAAAAGGTGTAGTATCAGTAGCATAATTGATTGTGTTGGTCTAAGCATAGGAAGAAGGCAATATTTGTTTGAAAAAGTATATATATATTTTTAAGAAAATAGAGATATCTGAAAAAAAAAGATGTTTCTAAGTACATTTTGAAAAGATGTCAATTGGACCTGATAATGCAAATAATGGCAAATAGCTATAGTGTCTTCTGAAGCATTCTTTCCTTCTTATGAATGAAACAAGGCCTGCACTAATGTAATATCTTTTATTAGACCAGCAGGTTCAGCTGAAAGAATAGGCTCAAAGCTTGTCTCTTTTCAAACTATATCTATTGATTCAGTAAAAGAAATTGCCTCTTCCTACGGATATTGCTGTGCTTGTATAAAAGAGTTTATTTCAAAATAAACAATATATGTTTCTGTTGATTACCATTTAAGAGAAAAATAAGCATCTTTTCATAAAGGCTGGGAAAGTGGTTTTTTGGGGGGCGGGTCTGTTAGTTTTATCATATTTTCTATAAAATGCAGTGAGTGTAGCTATAGCCAACAAAGCTATTAAGCAGCAATGGTGTGGTAGCGATAGCCTCYGCTGGGGAAGGGCGCTCTGCGAGGACAGAATGCCTCCTAGTGCCCCTGCCGCAGCCCCAAGCAGCGCAGCCGAGCACTGCCTCTCCCGCCCCGCAGGGCGTTCAGGGCAGAAGCGCGCGCTGGATTTTCAGGTCCTTGCTCAAACAGTTTCCCACAGGACCTCGGACACTTTGCAGCCTGTGAATTTGCATAATCTCAAAGAGCGGCTGTAATAATGGTCCGGCCTTTCGAAGTTTCCCACTAAGAGGGACGCATTTTCAAGAGGGATATTTGGTATCGCTAGTGGCCAGACTTTTCCGGTTTACTATGTTGCATTTTGTGCTCTTTGGATAATCTGCTTTCTTACTTTGATGTTGGAAAGTTTAGGTCTCTAACAAATCTGAGGTACTGATTTCTTTGGAATATTTGGACTGAGGTGTTTGAAATTTTATGATATTGAAAAACTACTTTAATTTTCTATAAAACTGCTTTAAATTTCCATGAAAAACATTAGAAAGGTGTAACACATTTTCATAACTCTTTGTAAGGTATCACCAGGGAAAGAAGTCGTCAGCATTTCCATCTTCAACCTTCTATGCATTATAAGCAAAATTTTTCTCTCTTGCCATATTGAGGATTGTCTTTTCTACTGTATTATATCTCAGAATTAGTCACATCCCATTACATTCCTGCTTTCTACATTTATTTTACCAAACTGGCTGGAGTATGATATATCTTATTGTGTTTGGCAGGATTTGTTTTGATGAATGGCCCTGCAAGTCTTTGCTTGTAAAGTATGACAGTCCACATGCATATTCTTAGTTCTCACTCCATTTATTAGTTTAGTTATACATGTTTTTATGTCATGCTTATGAATTTTTATGTATTTTAATTAAGGTATAGATATCTTAAAGTGCATTTCCTTTTGGGTCTGAAAACCAATGCTGTGAAATTCCATTGACCTTTGAAGAGATAGCACACATAAGCTTTTGAAAACTTATTCTTTTCTAAATAAGACTATATTTGTGAAAATAGAACTGTACTGTTATAGAAACAAGGCTTAAATTATGGGCCTTTGAAAACTGTACAGTTGTAATTTGTCCATTTTCATGACCTATTAATAATAATTTATGAACAGTCATGTGAAAAAAATTGTGTAAGTTAGACTATCTGGAAAATGTCTGTTCTTTTAGATGGATACCTAGGCAACGGAAATATTTTACTTAAACAAAATAATTCTCTATTTGTTTATTTTCTGTTTTAGAAATCTGCCATCCTTTCTGTGATCAGATACTACATTATGTGATGTAGGCAGCTTAAAGAAGCAAAGCAAATGGTTTATGAATGCATAATCTAAAATTTATAAATAAATTATGTATGAAACCTGTTGCGTACAGTCCTTTTCTTATGTTGATGACTGTCTGCACAACTGTCCCACTGGCTTTAACAGAACTTCTTGCAGAATTAAGCGCTTGACAGCATGAACTTTTTTTGGGTTCCAAGCAATACTTCATAGGGAGAATAGGGGATAAAAAAGCACATTTTTCTTGTTCACTACAAATAATTTGACTTGCACTTTTTCATGGACAATTAAATTAGTTGGTCCCAATTAACACTTTACTTATGTGGATAATAACTTATTCTGAGTTGGAGTTTGAGAAAATTTAGACTAAAATGGAAAGCACTGAACAACCTGAAAAAGGTTGTGTATTTCTTTATGCAAACGTTGCTCTGATCTTAGCTTATTAYGAGGACCATTTTGTAATGAAAGTATGCTCTCCATCAGACAATTCTAACAATCCTTTCAAGTAAAGTTCTCATTTTCGTAGTTAAAAAGTATTGAATTAGGCAAAATCTGAAATCAGATATATATCAAGGTGAAACTTTTTTATGCTTTTGAGTCAAAGTATTTGCTGATAATTCATAAAACGAAATATTGATTTGGGTTGGTTATCCAAGTCATCAGCTTAGATAAGAGAATAACATTAGCAGCTCCTCAAACAACTCCTAATAATATGTTGAAAGAATGATTGCTTTATCATGTGGGATTCGAGTCATGTGGGGAGAGAGCCTTGAGATCTCATGAAGTCACCAATACATCATTCTAGGAATACCTGAAAATCACAGACCAAACAGTAGAAGCAACTGCAGTTACTTCGTGTTAAATCTCATTAGGATGGATAGTGGTGAATTAGACACTGAACTAGAAGCTAATATTTGTTTAGTTCAATTATTAAGGATCTGGTTTAACTTTAACATGTAGCCAAAAAATGATTCAGACCAGTAATGCATACACATGACTCTTTTGAAAGCTAATTTCCCCAAACTGAAAGCAGTTGAAAATTGACAAAATTGAAGGAAAAGAAAAAAAAGAAAAGATTCTTTATCAGCTGCCCTAAATGCCAAACCTCAATTTTATAATCACAAACTATAACTTCTTGTATTAAAGTTAAAAATTAAAATTCATATCTTACTATGATAACAAAGTACTTTCTATTTCATTGGTAGCTGTGGCAGATGTTAAATAGCAACAATAAAAGTTAAACATTTTTAAATCCAGTATACTGGATAACTTCTAGCCAAAAGTATTAAAAGAATTGGCTGATGAGTTCTTTGAGACATTCATGTTGATTTTAAACAAGGCTTACAAAATGGGGGACATTCCAAGTTCATGAAAAAAAGCTAAAGTTTTTCTAATATTTTAAAAGAGAAGAGTTATGACCCAGATAATTATATCTTGATACTGATTCTGAGCAAGAGGTTCATGTGTGAAGCAGTCAGTAAAGAATTAAAGAATTTTTGTATAATTAATTCCAGTCATTCTACTTAAGAAACATGAACCATTTTTCAATGAGCATATAGATCTGCTTATTTAGACTAACTATTCTGACAGAAATTTATGTTTGTAATGCATTTGACTTGGTTTCATGTGACATCTGAAAAACTGCAATATAGAAAAATCAGGAGAGGATATTAACCACACTGGAGTCTGATTAAAAGTTTACAAAATGTATCTGTAAATAGGAATGCAGATATTCCTAAGACGATCCCACAGAGATATGAGTTCATTGGCATTTGATGCTGCATTGGTGATCTTAAACAAAATATAGATTCATTTTAGCAAATATTGTAGATGGCAAAAAAAGGTATTGGAAAGTTAAATAACCTCAATGACAGATTGCTAATAAAGATCAATCTGGGATGTTTAGTAGCAAAGGGTCTCTTAAACAATGTAGTTTAACCCAAAAGAAAGAACATATGCTTATGAACTAAAAATGTGTGTGTAGAAGAAGTGGTTAAATTTTGGCAGAAAATAATATTTCAGTGCAGTGGTGGTGCTAATGCTTTTTAGCTGGTAGCTGACAAATCCTTTGCTTTGGAAAGGAGTAAATGTAGGCAACTCTATCAAGTAAAGCAGATGAGACACTAGTAAATGACATTTCCTTCCTGTGATTTTCACAGAGAGAGACAATGGATCTGACAATAAGAAAGAAAAAAGATTTTTTTTCAAGTATTGCAAGAAATGATGATTATTGCATGATAGAGAAGCCTATGGGAACCCAAGGGAAGAGTTGCATTTAGTCATGTCAACACAAGGGGCTGGATGGTTGCAAAACACATACTCCAAATTTTGGCTGGCCTCTCTTTGCACCTTCAGTTTCAGCCTCTCATCCTATCCCCCTCTCACTCTTCTATTATCCAGCAGGATCTGGAAAGAAATCATGAAGCCATATAGCAGTTCCAATAGCAGCTGTCTGTGGGACAGCCCTGGGAGTTCATGGCAGTTCCTGTGCTGCGCAGGGCTGCTCGCTGCCTGTGCTCTCATATGTAGCCCTGGCAGCTCCCCGCTCTGCTGCTCCAGCACAACGTTGTGTGCAGTCTCTGCACGCAGAGTGAAAGCTGAAGGAAGGGAACAGTGTGTTTTTTTCCATGAACTAACTGTGGTCAGAAAAGCTGCTGCTCTCAGTGTGATGGGGTTTCTTTCTTGTTTCATCTTCTTTGTCCTTCTATTTTGCTTTTTCTCTTTGCTTGTTTCTTTCTCTCTTTTTTCTCCCTATTTCCATCTCTTTTTCTTTTCCACTGTGGGCATATCTCCATTTCTCCACTTTTCACCTTTTCCTTTTCTCTCACTCACTCTTTTTCTCTCATCTCCAACTTTTATTAAATCAGTTAAGTTCCCTCTAGTTTTCAAAAAGTTTCTTTCTCTTCTTCCCCTTACCTATTTCCTTTCTCTTTCTTTTCTTGCTCTTCTTCATAAACTGCCTCTCCGCCTTCTTGCTTTGTCTGATTTTCTCTTCTCTACTCTCTTCTGGGCTCCTTCCTTCCCTCTCTTTCCCAAATTTCCTCTCCATTGTTCCCCATCTCCCACTGCAGGTGCCTGAATCCGAGGAATCTGAGACACTCACAGGGCAGGTGAAAGTGCCACATGTATCACTCCCACCCTGCAAGTGAGGGGAGGAGGGTGCTGCATGTGCAGATCTTGGGACAATGGTTCTTGTCAAAAGGATGTGGAAGTTTTATTTAAATGTGGGAAAGTCCCATGAAAGTCCCATCTGGCACCCTTACATTCCACATCGAACTTGGTCTTCATCTGCTGCTGTTATGAGTGTCATAAACATGGGTTATTTCACAAGCCATAGGAGTTAGAGTACACAATAGATTGCATTTCAGCCGGTATGCCTTTCCTTACAAGGACTGAGCCTTGGAGAGTTGCACAGATTTCAGTTTGACATGCACTGGAAAAAGAAACATAAACTCAGGAATGACAGACTCCACCAGTGTCATCAAGTACAAGCACTGAAAGTTAAAATTATTGCAATCATACTTTACATCATGCTTTAAAATCAGAAAGGAAAGCTATTGAAGCCATGCAGATTAAATAAAAAACAAACAGCATTAGTGTAGGACCTATCATCCAGTACTGGACTTCAGAGGAGTCCACACACAAAGATCTTCACCAAATTATAGGTGCCTCATTTATGTGCCCAAGCTAGAAATTTCCCAAGGATCCTTCTAGAATCAATAAAGAAAGATGGGCACCTTGAGGAGATCGTTCAGAACACCTAGGCTGGTGTTCTCCTCAAAACCGGTCCCTCGAAGGGGCCTGTCCCTCTCCTCTGCTCTGAGGTGACTACGCTTCTAACTTGGGCATTCCAGTAACTCAGGTTAGTCCTCCTCGTCTCCACCACTTCAATGGCACGTAATTCTGTATAGTTTCCTGGACATTTTTACCACAGAAATATACAAACAGATATGCTGCCGATCCTGCCCTTCCCTCTGCCAGCACCACTGCGTCGCTTGCCATTGCATGAACAAGCATGCGTGTGGTGCAACGGGGGTGCGGCTTGCAGGTGGCTGTCAGACTTTTGGCCCTTGTTATTTCATGATCTGCAGCCACACAGCCAAGCAGTTAGCCAGCAGAGGGAGCACAAGGTAGCTGTCTCGATGCCCACGACTGTTGGTGTCCATGCAAGGAAAAGGCTCTAATATAAATAGCAGAACATGCTCATTTAAACATCATTGATAACAGTGGAGGGGGAAAAAGACAGATGGAAAAGGATGAGACTAGTCGATGAGAGGAATGTTTTCCTCTAAGCTTTGAGAGGATCATATGTACAATGTCAGATGAAAAATAAACTTGCAAGAATTTAATTAATGGCATCTGCTTAATCCAGAAATCCTTTTTGGTTGTTGATTTAAATCAGATTCTTTTGCAGAGGTTCTTGGAAAAAAAAAAAAGAAAAGCAAAAAAACCCCCCAACCCTTTCAAGACTGTGTGCTCTGCACTCTGCCTCTCACACAGTGATACTGAAGTCATGGCTTAGGGGTGGGGAGTCAGGGGGGAAGTGATGGAGGCTGTAAAGTGGAATAATTTTCTTATGGAACTGAAATCCCCTCCCTGCTGAAATCCCATCTCCTGTATGGGACAGATGTCAGTTGCTTCCCAGGAAGCCTTCTCCTTTTCTTTAGTCACATGGAAGACAGACCACAGATAAGATGAACAAAAAAACCTTGCGAACCTCACCCATGATACCTAACTTCATAGAAGCTATTGAATATGGGAGGCTTTACATCCATCTAGATGGATTTAACAGCCCCAGTAACACCTCTGGGAGATGAGAGCTGGATCTTTGTTAAATGGCTGGAGTCATGACAAGAATAAACCACATTCGGTTAAGCTAGGTGTTAAGCTTCAGCTTAGTGTTGATAATACTGCTCTGTAATAATTTTATTAGACTGTTTACTAAAAACTAGACTTGTCCCACTTTTATCAGTATATCTGGAAACTCTTCTGAAAGAACTCCATTGGCCCAGTGATGGATGTGAATACACTAGGGGACAGAAAGGTTAAAATCTGGAGGAATCTGCATAAATCTGCTGAAACTGAATGCATTTTGAAGGTGAACCCATGTATTTTGGACCCCATCGATGGAGAAGATCAGTCACCAAGGCCATACGGTGGTTGACTGAGGACCTGGAAGCACAAGTCTGTTTGAAACCCTTTACCACAGGTCAAAGAGTTGTTAGACTTCCATTACAGATATGGTGACCTCCTACTGACATGGCCCCATGTTTCTTACCACATCTCTGTGGAACTAAGGGTCACCATAAGATGTGGGGACAGACACTTTCTGTTTATTTATTTGTTTGTTTTATTTAAAAGGAAGGGAACTATGACAAATTCTTTAGCTTACCTTGCTCTTGTTAGTCTCTGATGCCTTTCTACATTCTGTACTAGGAAGAAATCTTGTTTTTTTTACACATCGTTACTGTACATTATTCTTCTGTTCAGCCAGATTCAGTGGTACTATAGTTTCTTTTGTTTCAGTGTGACTTATGCAGTGAAATAATACTATGGAGGAACTAATCAAACCACTCACAAAGGGCAATGCTCCATCTGTCCCATGCAGAGAACCAGTGCAAACATATGATTCATACTGTGAAGTATTATTCCAAATTAGTGCTTTTACAACTGTAATATGTGGAGAGTTGGCTGGTTATGCTGTGCTAACTCTTCTTCTTGTTCTCAGCTGTTGACTTGCATTAGGGATACTTTCCTAATATTTATTTTCCACATAAGCAATTACTATAGTGGCTACAGAGATTTTCTGTAGATTGTGAATGGGATGATAAATGTCTACATGATAGTCTGTGATCCTCATGATGTTGGTTATGTTAACCCAAAAGATTTCGAAAATTAAAAATATACAACATAATTAAATTACCTTATGAGATTCCCCTTCACCTTTCAATAACATGTTAATTTTAAAGACACTGCTATATAACACTCTCTCCACTTTTCTCTGATCTCTCCATGCAGAGTAAGATTTTGTAGGAGTATTGCAGAAATGGAGAACTTCTCATACCAATGTCTTCAGTACACAGGGAAACCAGGGTTAGTGTCACTATTTTACAGAATTCTAATTTGAATTCATACTCTTGAAAAATGTATCACTATTTGGAACAGAGAACTCAAGACTCCCCCTTTCTAGATATCCCTTGATGAATGAATTCTGTAGCAATGACTCCAGTGCACAGCACTGAATCTAAAACAGGACACTACACATCGTCTGTTTCATGGGTTTTTCGAACTCCTCTCACAAGGTCAAAGTAAACACCTCCAATATTCATCAGTTTTATTTTATTATGATTATGCAATACTTCCATTGAAAAAGGAAAGGAAGAAAGGAAGTCCTTTCTACATGTGCTGTGCTGTAACTCAGAAAGCACATTGTGGAAGGAATTGCTAAATATTCATATCTGCCAATGAAGCAAGTATGGTCAATATTTTTCATCCTGCAAACATTACATTGGAAATAACTTCCAGGAATGTACAATCAAATTTTTCAACAACATACAATTTGTCCTTTTTTCCCCAGCAAGAAATTAGAAATGTTCTATGCTGTGAGTATCACTTTGTACATTCCCATTTCCTTTTTTAATTTAAGTCCTTACTAAAAAATCAGCAGCTTATATGTGAGAGGTGACTGGGGAGTAAAGGTTAAAGCCAATGTTCTTGAATCAACAAAACAAATAAAATTTACACATCCCTAGCTGAGTGATAGTACAATTTTTTTTCTCATTATCTTGCATTCTCTTCCTTAAAAAGTCTGATAGTAATAGACAAGTTGCTTTCACATTCACAGTATTTATCCTTTGATAAGGAAATGTCTTTAGTTGTTTTTGAGAAGTGGATGAGATATATTTGAGTCTTAAAAAAAAATTACTATTGCATGCCATTCTTCATTTTCAACTGTCTTTGTTTACATTTTGTGGTCAATTGAAAACAACCTTTCCAATAAAAGTAAATGATCATTTTCTCTTGAATATGGAATATGAGAAGGGTAAGAGGTGGGAAGGAACAATGAAGAGGGGAGAAAAGATTACCATGGACATAATGTATGAAGGATCTGTCCTGCTTGGCTGAGTCTTGAGACCTTGTCAAGTTTCTTGCTAGCCTTGAAATACATTATTAGTCAAAGTCCACTGAAATTTTTGCAGACGTGTTTTTAAAAACATATTGAGTGAAAGCTGTAAGCCAGTTCATCTTTATTCTTTCTGCTTTAATTTTTGAATCAAATATTACAATGAGCTCGCTAAGACAGATGTTAATGTGATATAGTTGAGCCTGCCATGAAAAATCTATTCAAAATTTTAAAAGGCTGCAGGTGAATCCCTTTGCAGAACCCTCTAGATTATTAATCTATTGACTTCAGATGCTAATGTGCTGGGCAGATGTTGAAAATCTGTATTATTTTCTATTTTACAAATGCTTCAGTTACCTGGTCACATATCTAAAATCTATGTTGAAATACATAAAGAAAGGATATTTTTTCATGCATTTACTTTTAACAGGCAGGAGAGCTGTGCAAAGCATAATTTTTTGGGGGATGGAGGGGTCTGCTTTTTGAAAAATAGCCTTCTGAACACAGAGTTACCAGGTTACAAGTATTAGATGTATCAACTCTGTAACACCAATTTTCTGTAGACAGTCTCTTCTGATACAGCAATTTCCACAAGCCATGGCTGTTGATTTAGGCAAGGAAGTTCATTTTAAAACAGTGAATGAATGACTTCATTAAAAGTGTTTAGAATTTTAGACACATGCGACTGAAGAGAGAGGATAGTTTCATCTCCTTGTTTCTCTTTTGGCTGCAAAAGTGAAGCCAAAGGTGTGTAAAGCAAAGTTCAGCTGAGTTTTCTGTGTGTTGCTTGGCATTCAGGAATCAGTCACAGGAGAGTGACCTAATCAGTAGGCCACAGAGTCAGGCTGCTCTTGCCTAATGCCCCTCTCACAGCATTTTTTTCATTCCCATTTGCAGAGATACACAGTTTCAGCTGAAAGGGTTGGACCACTTCTCCTCCCTTGACTACACCATGGCTTTGCGGGTAGGATGCCTATCAGTACAAGTCCCCTCAGGCTGAGGAGACATTTGAATCCAGACTTACTGCTTCCTGGGCAAGTGCTTTCATCAGTAATTTATTATGAAAACAGTAGGAATAACATCCTTTCCTGTCTATGTTTTGAACTCAGTCCAGTTCTTTTGGTAAGTGTTGGCTGTAGTCCTACCATATATAAAGATCTTTTTAGTGACTGTAGGTAGGGACCTGCCTAGTTTGTAAAGTCAGAGAGTTGAGTAGGCACTCAACTGTTTGGATCAGCAGAGAGCGTATCCCCTTTAGGTATGTGCAATAACAGGATACTTAGGCTTTGAGTAAGTCCTTCTTGGGCACTTAGCCAAGGATCTTTGGAGGACACTCTAGGACTTAGAGCCTTGAATCCTATTGAAGTTACACTGTATCCACTACTGTGGAGTAATGGCCTGTACCTTTAACCACTTATAAAATAGAAAACTTTAAATATTTGAAAAGACAATGACTGTATCTTTACTTTGGGTACAAAGCCCCAGGAATAGCCTGGAGCCAGAGAACTTCAAGAATCTGTCTCAATGGATTTACATTGCTCTTGCAAAGAACAGCCTGAACTCAGACTACCTGTACAATCCCTGTGCCCTATGGAAAGCTGAAGCCTTTCTAAGAAGGCAGCTAGTGAGCCATACCTTTTTCATGCTGGATGGGTGACACTGTCACCAGAACAGATAGGTTACATGAAGGGAACTGCACTAGGGACCTCTCTAGATTGCAAGCAAGTGTACCTTTTATTTATTTTATTTTATTTTATTTTATTTTATTGAATGAAACTGTGAAGTTCTAGGTATACTCTGACTTTTCCCCACATCTCACTCCATGTCAGTGTTAGTAGGGTTAAAGCAGAACTGCATCCTTGTTGCTCCATGAGTTCTTGAGCAGGTATTTGATGTGCAAAAGTGGCTGCTCCCTCACTATAGTGTAAACACAGCAATGAGGCTATCTGCAGTCATTATTTGGCAGGACATATTCTTGGGTCTCATGCTCTCCATCTAAAGTAGGATTTAGGTGGAATTTCAATACATAAACCCAAAATTATGATCCTTACCTTACTCTTCGATTCTTGTACTGATGACTTCTAGATCTCTGGGGTTTTGTTTTTGTTTTTGAAGCACCCTAGAAAACTCACCAAACCATTTTTTTTTCCTTCTGTACATATTATACTGAGAGGGAAAAATCTGGAGCAGAAAAAACACCAATTCTGTGAATGTTTGTGGAGGTTTAGCGTGATGAAAAACAGAAAAGTGCTTGTTTTCTGTATAGTATCTATATGGGCTTTTGTTGTGCTTACTGTAAAACCAGCACGATTTATGAGAAGAAGCATTTTAACTGCACAACAATAAGCTAAATGTTTCCCTGTGCAGGACAACACAGCACTTTCAGCTGGCTGAGTCTGCAGGGCCATCTACATTTATCACTCTCATAAAGTCTCCTGAATAAGTAAAAGCTCCCCTCACCCGCTCTCACTTGTGGCTTTTAAACAGGAAGGAAGTATCATTTTCTTCTCTCCTAGCACAAAGAGAGCTCTGAGCATCTAATTACAGCTTCTGTGAGCAAATGGAACCAGAAAAGCATTTCCCTGTAGCTAAAATGCCCAAGCAGAGCTCTCACTCTCTCAGTTTTCCCAGACTAAGGTTGAAAATCTGCTCTCTAAATTATTCCATTGCTTTACAGAGGAAGTATTAATTACATGACTGCAAATGTAGATGAGGGTGGGATGTAATTACAGGGCCAGCTTTGTGTCTGTTGTCCAACAGAATTAGACAGGAAGTGTTTGCGCTGCCAGCAGTTTCAGGTGTTTTGCAGCCTATTATATTTGCCGGTTCTCACCAGGTCTTGCAGATGGATCAGGTGACTTTCTGCTGCCCGATTGTCTGGAAAATCCACAAAGCTGCTATTACTGCAGGTTCATGATTTTTACAAGTCTGATGGCTTTAGATTTTTGTAGGAGAAAAAGAAAGAACTAAGAATCCATGCTGGGTTTTCACTCCTCGCCAAATTTTACCCTCTTCCTTCCTTTCTTCAAAGAGATATTTTTCTGTCTTGTCTTCAAGTTTCCTAATTCTAATTCTCTGCCTGTTGTGTGTCTCCGCTGCCCCTACTGGAACCTCTTCCTTGCTGGGTCCCGACTGGGGTCCTACAGTGGTGGAGCATGCTGCAGCATGCACCTGTCCTGCAGTTCAGACACATTCTGGACTTTTTTTTCTGGTTCGTGTGTTTGGGGCTTTTCAGAAGATACCTCCATTCTACCTGTGCACTGCAGGTGGTGGAAAGGACCTCAAGTGTCTGTACTTTCCAATTGCTTGTTCTGTTGCCGGCACAGTCTTGGCCTGAGCTGAATAAGAACCTCCCCCCAAAACTCCTGATCATGACTTGGGAATTAGCACGGACAGAGGCTATTCCCTGTAGGCACCTTTGATGTGGATTCCCTGTGTGGAAGGGTGAGAGGGTTTAGTATTATGGAGACAGGGTGTTCTGTTCCAGTTGTCCTTGGTGCAAGAAAGGTCCCGGGAATATCAAATTTATTAGTATAGACATAATCAGTGAGTTCTGATACTTGAGTTGAACCGAGCTTGACCTGTGGAGTGGTGAACACAAATGCAAATAACAAATAGTAATATCTTTCTTTTTGCCAAGTGAAGTGCTATTTCATTAAATTAGTTTGTATTGACTGTGATGCACAAACACCATGCTGTATTCTGTGCAAATCAAAATGGAGGCAATCTTAGCCATTAAAGTAGATAGGACAGTGAAGCACTTAAGATCTGTTCACATGCCTTCTTTTGGATCAAACTGTGTGGCTAAAGATACTATTATTGTCTTCACCATCGTGCTTCTGTTATTGCATTGTCTCCAATGTACCACTTCATTTGAATGTGCAATCTCAGTTGAGCATGAAAATGAGTAAAACTGAGCTTATCTGCCTGTTGGGGAAGGGCAGGACAGAGACAAAATGATTAAGAAGCAATGGCATGGGCTGGGACTAGTAACAGGTATAGCTGAAAGAGGAAATATTAATCACAATAAAGACATGGTGGCTATATGTATTTCTGGCACTCTCACTAGTTCTTTTAGTTACAGGAATTAGTCTTAAAAAAAATATTCTGGTGTTGTGTTTTTGTCCAGTTCTATAAGATCCTGAGGTCAAGAGCAAGCCCTATAGAACATGCATTAGCTTGATTTTTAATGCAAACATTGTGGAGCTCTCCAGGCCCGCTCATCTCTTCTATGGCATTTACCTTCAATAATATAAACATTCAGAATTTACCAACACCGATTTGTCATGGCAATTGCTGAAATTTCTGCATGCAGTTTTCAGTTTAAATACTGTGCTAACAAATTTGGAAGACAGATACCAAGTTTCTTTTAGCTTTTAAAATTACATAAATATGAATAGTAATTAGATGCCAAGGCAACATGTGCTTTCTAAATTCCTAAAATAGATAGGATAGCTATTACATATGCACAGACCCCATGAATGCCAGCGTTTAAGATGTGTATTCATGCATATACTGTAGCTGGTGTAGTGAAATGTGGAAAATATTTACATTCATTCTTGAAGGAATGACCTTAATAATTCATTTTGGACTCCACCTCTCCTGAATTACAGTTGCCTCACTTGTGGAATATTTTCCATATCTTGAAAAGACCCTAATAAATTCTAATATTTTCTTAAGTGTGGAAATAATTAGTAGTTTATGATGTCACAGATTTTCAAGCTTTTTTCATAGCTGTGGTTGCAAGACACTCATATTTCCTCTCTGCTCCCTGATGCTTAGCTCTATTTTATATTTCTTTCAGTGAGGGTTAGTTTTTCTTTTTTTTTTTTTCTTTTTTTTTTAGAGGTGCAACATATGTTTCAAATGTTCTTGCAACTAACTAGAAAACTTCTATGGATAAAGAATATTTCAAGGAGATATGAGTGATAAGAGATAGAAATACATTGATTCTGAGGGTTGTTATATTGTATTTTTAGCTATTATTCTAAAGATGACTTTCCTAATTTATCCTGCAAGCTCTTGTTTGATATTAATTATTATTAGGATTGCCAGTTCAGATCTGAACAGATCAGAATGTTGTAGCTTTACAGACATAACGAAAACATGATTTTATCCCCAACAGCTTTGAACAGCTTTGAATATTATTGTAACAAATCAAAATATCTTTTTCCAATAGTTGTGAAAATATGGGGATTCTTTCCAGAGGGACTGTTGCATCCTAATTTAAGATTGAACAATCCTGAATTTTGTTTCAAGTGAATTTTGGTGGTGCATGGAATGAATCAGTTCTAGGTAATCTTGATTCAAGCATGGGTTGGATCTGGACATGCATGCCTTTCTGTGGCTAAAACTGATGTGTAATTAGTGCGAGCAAAGACTTACTAAGAAAGCTTAGGACAAAGTCAGAGAAACACTAGGAGAAAGTGTCACGGGACAAACAAATTTACCAAAAGAGTAAAGACTGTATTCTAATTTAGTTTATATGTATATGATACTAATTGAAGTAAGGGGAGCTCTGTGTTCTTATCCAAAGTCAGATTCTCATCTTGTTTACATTTGAAAGTTATTGAAAGACTACTGAAGAGGAGAGGACTTCAGTACACAGCGGATCACCTTTTTATTATGCCAAAAGGGGGTTCTTTAGGAAAAAAAAAATCTCTGGACACTTTGCACTTTTCTTTTGTACACAAAGTATTCTTGAAAAAGTTTACACAATTGCTGAAGTTTAAACAAATGGAGGCTTGCTAAATAGGGTTCCAGGAATGTCAGGAGAGTCATATATGTAGCCATATTTTAAATCTCCTGTATATTTATTTCCTTTGTGACACAGCCATCTGTTCCATGAAAAATCCATGGATCTTTCTCTTTCTTTCCTTCTTTCTTTCCTTCTTTCTTTCCTTCCTTCTTTCTTTCTTTTTCTCTTTCTTTCTCTCTCTTTCTCTCTTTCTCTCTCTCTTTTTCTCTTTCTCAGTCTTTCTCTCTTTCTTTCTCTCTTCCTTCCTTTTCTCTATCACTCCTTCTCTCTCATTACCTTCCTTCCTTTTCTCTCTCTATCACTCTTTCTCTGTTCATTTCCTTCCTTCCTTCCTTCCTTCCTTCCTTCCTTCCCTTTCTCTTCTCTTCTCTTCTCTTCTCTTCTCTTCTCTTCTCTTCTCTTCTTTCTCTCTCGGTCTTTCTTTCTGTCCCTCTCTTTTTTTCTCTCTTTCTCTTCTTCTCTCTTTCTCCCTTCTTTTTTCAAATAAGATGAGATGTCAGCTTTTCAAATGGAGGCTAGCAACAGAGAGAGCTAGCAGCCATTCCAGAAGTGTCTGTGTGGCCCAATAAYGGAATAGTACTGCATTAAGAACACACAAATCAGTAAATATGAAGAGTAGAAAAATGTGAAAGGATACATGTAACATGCAGGCTACTAAACAAAGATCATCTTTGTAGAGTGTAAAAGAAACATAATGACTACAACCTGCACTAGGGCTTGAAAACAATTTACTGAGAAGTCTTTTAGAGTGGTCAGCTTTGGAGCCACTTCTAATTAGCTAGCAGATAAATCAAAGCCTGTTTAAGTATGTTCGATAAATTCCCTCAGAATTTTTATGTTATAAATGTGTCATGATGATTTTTGTGGATCTTCAGGAATTAACAGATTCTAATCTCAGAACTAAAACTCAGTTATATTTCATGCCAGCATGTTTCAAGGACTTATATATCAGAAAACTCCTCAGCTAAACTGTACTTGAGAGATATCCCACATAGCAACATATTTTGGGAGTGATTCACTGCTTGCAATTGGAATGTTTATTTTGTGTCTTGATAAGAAAATATAAAATGGCCTGAAACCTTTGATCTTAAATGTGCTTCTGTATTTTGCATGAGGAAAATGCAAATTCTCTCAACGTATCTATTACTTTCCCCCTTTTTCAGTTATAGAATTGAGTCTGTTGCAATGGAAAATACCTACAAGATTATTTGGTCTGTTTGCACCTCAATGCAAATTTAGTTGAACATATACCACATATATTATGCATGCCTTCCTTTATAGATAAGATATGGGTAGATATGGGCAGAAGATCAAAACACCGTGCTGTCATATTCATTATCTGGGGTGGGGGGGACGAGAAACCCTGGCTGACATATGTAGTGCAGTGTATGTTTGAGAGTACATTGCAGACAAGCAAGAATAACTCTGTGGGGAGCCAGCTCAGGTCTGGCAGGGCTTTTTAGTGCAGTGTCCAAAACCAGGCAAACATGTACTGAGCTAACCTTGGAAGCAATACAACCTTGTTCATGTACTGTTCTGCATGGAGCCAGCCTGAGAGTCTCCACTGCTGTACCGTGCTTTTTCAACAAAATGGATGCACTGCCCACAGGTAATGACCAGTCGATTGTACATGGCAGGGTATTGCTACAGCAGTATTTCATGCACTGGATAGTGCATGAAAACATGTACGGTTTGAATGTGGAATGGAAGCCATCTGACATATAAAAAGAGAGAGAAACTTGTAAGTAGGGCAGGCAGCCTGAAAGTGAGATTATGCAGAGATAAAAGGGGTAGAAGGAAATAGAAAAGAGCTCAGCTCAGGAGTACTCCTAACTCAGGAGAAAAGGGAAAGTAAAAAAGGAGAAGTGAAAACAATTAGTAGATAGAGTTGTTCAGAGCCATAAAAGACAGGCCATTTGAATGTAATATAGAAGGAGAGAGAATAAAAGGTTGTGTTCTACGGCATTGGCTTGTTGGTAATCTTTGCACTTTTGCTCTTTGCATTTCTACTAATTCTGCTTCTAAAAACAGTGAAAAAATGAAATGTCACTAATGACAGGGCTACTTTCTCTAGGGGCTGCTCTTATATATAACTCACCAGTCCTCAGTTAAGTGGAATATGAATGGCCAAGTGTCCCTGAGATTTGCATTGCTTTTTCCATCCTTCATGATGAGTAATGTTTTCCAGTTGTTCCCACTGAATTAACAAGGAAAAAAAAATCAACAGTCAAATTTATTATTCAGATAACTTAAAAAAAAATAAAATAAAAAAGGAGGAAATATGCCCAAAGCTTTTTTCAGAAAATGGAGTGTCTATAAAACTGTGCTTTGGAAAATGGACTGCATGTACTAACAGATAGCAGTATGCTTTTTGGGCACTCTTGTGTTTTTTTGTTTGTTTTGTTTTTTCCCGCTATTATGTCCCAAGAGCTATATACATTTGGTGCATTTCAGACTACTGGTAAACTCTAAATAAATCCCTCCTAAAGCTGTTTTTTGAGCCTCAAGCTACATTCCTGCTGTCTCTAGAAAAGGCAGAAGTGTCTATAGTGACAAGAAGATAAATGCCATTCATCACAGATTAGACACAAAATAACGTTGAGATTAACCCAAAATAATGAGGTGATGATGATGATGATGATGATGAAGAAGAAGAAGAAGAAGAAGAAGAAGAAGAAGAAGTAGAAGAAAAGTGGGTAAACAGACAACAGTTGTGTCATTGGTACATTTCATTGCAGTGTTCTTGATCAGATGCACGTGATAGGGAGCAGAAGCACTGCTGTTATCAACATTAGGTCTGACACTGCCTAGCCTCCCAAAAGTATGTGGGGATTTTGGCCTCCCTCAAGAAAAAATTCCGCCTTCGTGTGTGTTATTGTCCTGAACGATAGTGAAGTTTGCCTTCTATCTCCCAGTCCTCTCACTCACTCTCTAACCCCTCCAAGTCCACGAGATCATCCCAATTCCAACTTTTTTCCATCAAAGTCTGTCACCAGTCTGTTCACCAGCTCTCCCAGAGGCAGGGATGGCACATGTATCCGGAACCCCAGCTCTAGCCTTGGAGAAGCCATCAGGGTTCCTCACTGGCCCGTCATTTTCTCAAAATGCAACGTATTCAAGAGACGTGGCAAAGAAATTTCCTAAGATTAGAGACTCAGGGTTTGATTAAGTTGCCTTCATATGCATGCTTAGCACCATTTGGAAAATCCTAAGACATTCTGCTTGGTCTCCAGCTACCCTCCAGAAGGACCTGGGTCTCCCATTGGTCCTGTATCATGTTTTCCAGCCCCACATGAATGTCTAAAAGGGGCCGAGAATGATTCAAATGGTACTAGGACTCTAAGTGTGGGCAACTGAATCAAGCTCTGAGTATTACGCCTGATGTATATGATTAAGGCACATCTGTGTCAGACTGCTTGTGGGTTTTAGCCTTTTTTTCCCCTCTGGCTTGGTGCCTAGTGTAGATTAAAAGAACCTTGTGGTTACATCACTCATCTGGTAAAGGATAGGCTAGTTCCTCCTCCACAACCTTTTTTACAAATTTTATATTAAGCAGAAACAAATTTCAGGAGCAGGTGCTGGAAATCTAGGATTCGTGATACATTTCGGAGCTCTAGGTATTGCATTGCAGAGCCCTAGTCATGTTTCTTCCTGTCTGCTCTTTTTCTAGCCTCATGAATTCCACTGTCTCTTCTGTACATTGGCCAGCACCAGCAAGGGGAAGTAGAGTGCTGCTCCTCACTTCCACAGAATCTCACTGACTCTTTCCCCATTTATTTTCTCCCATATAAGCATCTCTGGTGAGTTGTACTGGCTTGGACAGTTACCTGGAAAGGAGGACTGACTCATGGACTGAAGGAGCCCTTCAGCCTGAGGAAGGAATTAAAGCTCATGTGTTGAGCAAGTGGCTTCATCATTTCAATTTTATGATGATCACTATCTGCTTTAGCATTTTTTATTAAAAGAATGAGGCCCTTTCAGCTCTTTCAAGGAATACTTGCATTCAGGAATGAATTCTGGACTTTATACTCTCCAGAGTACAACTTGCAACTGTGATTTGTCTAGATTTTGGAGGGCGGACGTGGTTTGGGATACCTTCTGAGTTTCATAGTCCTTGTTGGTTGGTTTCATACAGCTTCTTGATCCAAGCATAGCTTTTTTAAAATTTGCCTTCAATAGCACTTGACTCTCTCAAAATACACTTAAATGGCCTTAGTGTTTTTCCTCTGAATTCTATTCCAAAAGTGCCCACTGGAATAGTAAGTGCAGAACCTCACCTGAAAGGTACAGGCTATATTTGATATTTCTCTGCTGGATGTGGCCCCCTCATAATTTTCCTAGCCATACATCATAAGCAGAATCCAAATAGCTGAAACTGAGTGAACATGGCAGGAAAGACACTGACAGAAGAAATATCTGCTGAAATCTCCTAATTGAGATAATTGTTTTTAAGCATCTGGGGAAGTACATGAATATAATAAAATTATTTCTAAAGACACAATTATAAATGAGCTTTCTTTGGAAGCCCAGTAAAATATAATTGAAAATGTGAATATTAAATTGTATGGGTTGAAACATTCAATTGCTGGTAGCAGAGCCTGAAAGTGTTTCAATTAACTTTTATTACAGATTATATTATAAGGTTGAATCCATATCCCCCTATCTCTGTCTGAATGAAGATAATTGTCATTTGTCAAAGCCTAGTTATAACAACATGATAATGAATGATATTACCTCCTGGAATAAGGACTGCTTACAAAATTAAGGTCTCTCAGTGTCATGTTCAAACCTTTGTCTAAACCCTTTTATAGGCACTTTTCAAGACATTCCTTTTTTCAGCAAAGGTTTAGGATCTATATACAGTGGAGTAACAGTGCTGTTCAATTAATTTAACTTGTATCACAAGCATTAGAAATGCCCAGACTGGATTTCTTAAATAGACTGTTATACATTTCCAAGATTCAGAGAGAAAAATATCATTTTGCTTTGAGAAAATCCCTAAAGTGCCCATTGATTTAAAGGTTCTTTCCAAAACCTAGTGGTTAAGGTATTCTTCAAGGGTATGGAAGTTTCAAATGTAAGTTCTTTCTTCAATGAAATTAGATCAAGATTTTGAGCAAAGGCTACAGAGTCTGTCTCAGTCTCTCTTGCTGGAAGTGTTATGCTGTGTATAAATAATTATTTAATGAAAATAGAGTAAAATAGAAGGAGATAACTGTCTTAATAGTAAAAGAGGGGTTCCAGCTCCTGCTCTGGCAACTGTTTTATTTACTTAATGCTGAACAGCTGAGTAGGATGAAACAGTGTCATGACTGTAACGTCAGCAGAGTTGGAGACGTTGGATGCTCTGCTAGGTCTTCCAGTCTGGATAATAAGGAGAGTAGGTCCATGGGGGAGACAGCACTGCATGACTATGCCTTCATGTAGATATCACCATTTGCAAACAAGTAAATATTGAGATGGTAGTGTGGCAATTAGGACAGTCACCTAAAACTGAAGAAAATGAAAAAAAAACAGCACCCTGAGTCTGCATTCTCACATTTCTAATAAAATGTTCTCACTACTGCTCTTAAGGATTTTGCGGCGAGGGTTTTTCTTTCTCTGGTTATTGTAAGCTCCATCTGGGCTGGGAAGTCTGTCCTAATGAAAGTTAAATTGAAATGGGTATGTTTTCATAAGACTGTTGTCAGAAAGGGACATTCTGGATCATAGCAGCTGACCTTAAAAGGCAAAAACCTAAAATAATTTATGTTGGAAGGGACCTCTGGACATCATCTATTTCAAGGCCTCTGTAACAGCAAAGCCAACTTTAAAGTTAGKTTTTTTTTAATAATCCATTAGGTCTCATTTAATGAAGCTCACTCTCAAAATTGTTCCAGGACCAAATGGATCCAAAGCTGATCCAGGACCTTTCTTCTGGTTAGAAAAGTGTCGGAGTGGGAGACGGACCCGGAGTAACGATGAGTCTCAATATGAGTATGGTCGTTCTCTGGGTCCGTCTCCCACTCCGACATCTGGTAGCAGAGGATGGTTGCGCTCGACTAAGATCTCCGAGACTGCGGTAAGCAGCTAGAGGAGGGGAGTGGGAAACCACGGCTGAGAGGCCACTGCCCGAAGCAGGCACCAGGCAAACATTTTAGTGGGGTCGCCCCCCACCTCTCAGAGGCGCAGCTATGGAAATTGATGCTGCAGCAACGCTACTCGCTGGAATCCTCTCTAAGASAGGGATAGACGCACCGGCGAAACTGCTACACAACTTGATTAAACTGGGACGACGTTGGGGTCACTTTTCTGACACCCACTTGTTGTTTTCCATATCTGAATGGCGAGACTTGGGGGAAACCATGTGGCAAAAATCAACTGATGGGGGGGAAAAGGAGGAGAAGGAGATAAAGGCCGTTCACGCACTTTGGAGAACTGTGTTAGAGACTCTGAAGGCTTTAAAAGCCGAAAGGGAAGTAGCATGCGCGGCASCGCAGATGCTGGGTCCRGGAGTCCCTGCTTCCAAGCCCCAGAACAAGCCAGGGCCCGTTGCGCGATTTTTTGGCTTGCCTGCGGTCAGAGGCATGTCCGGGACGGTTTGCAAGAACGCTACTGAGGTGCGGGAGAAAGTAGAGGGTCGGAGCCCCGGTACGTCGGAGGACGTCCCGAGCCCCGGTCCGAGCCAGAGAAAAGAGGAAGTTGCCGTGCCGAAGGCTGGCGCGAGCTCTGAGACAAAAGCGGAAGTGCGCCCGGGGGCAGTCCCGAAAGGGGCGGAGGCCGTGCCTCTTGCCGACCTCATAGACTTGGGCGGAGAGAGGTGTCAACCTTCCCCTACTGCTCCTCCCTTGCCGCCGCCTACCGCACCTCCCCTGAATCCGCCGCGCTGCCCGYCACCGCCGCTGCCGGCAGCTCCCTTGTATCCGCTGCTACCATCAACGCCACCACCCGCACTACCATCATGCCCTCCGCCCACGGAGTACCCACCACTGCCTGCATCTGGAGAGTCATCTGGATGTCACACGCCTGATGCCGCAAAAACAACACCGTCACCCCAGGGAGCCACTGCAAAAATGTTGCAAGCAGTACTGGAGCGCCTGGAAAAGATAGAGCTGAGGTCGAGCAGCAGCGAGAAGGAGTTACCGCCCTGTCTACAAAGACCGCCAGGTCGAGCAGCACCAACGCGATGGAGCGGCATTATTAAAGATGCCATCATAGAAGGACAATGGAAACCTGTTGGTGGGGCCGAGGGTCCCGCAACATTAGTGTTCCCTGTGGTACAGCAGAACGGTGCCGCAAAATGGGAACCACATGACTGGAAAATTTTGCAGCAAGGCCGTACCACCGTCTCCACCTACGGAGTAAAATCTGAGGCAACACGGCAAATAGTGAGTTGGATCTTTTCCTCTGATCTCATGTGCCCCTATGATTGCAAAAACTTAATGAGGCTGCTGCTTACCCCGACGCAATATCTCCTATGGGCCTTGTCGTGGCACCAGCGGGCCGCCAACAAAGCAGCTCGCAGGCAGGAGTTGGGAGATCCCCTCCGTGGGGTAACAACCAACATGCTTACAGGCGAAGGACAGTACAGCACCATGATCTCGCAGCTCGCCTACCCAG
The DNA here is from genome assembly GCF_003343035.1 of Apteryx rowi. Taxonomy (NCBI): domain Eukaryota; kingdom Metazoa; phylum Chordata; class Aves; order Apterygiformes; family Apterygidae; genus Apteryx; species Apteryx rowi. The sequence continues at coordinate 926,578 of NW_020448797.1, forward strand.
TTGACATGCTACAGCTGTCCTCTCAGCTGGCTCTGAATGCTTTCCTGTCACTGCCAGAGTCAGGCGCACCCTCATTCGGCAACCTAACCCAGGGAGCAACGGAAAAATACAGCAACTTTGTGGACCGCCTGTGGGAAGCACTCATGCAGCATCCCGACCTCTCTGAAGAAGGGAAGGGCCAGATGTTCAAAGTTTTGGCCTTTGACAATGCCAACAAGGTTACTAAACAGATCCTCGCCAGCCTGCCAAGGGGGGCTGGAGTGGAGGAGATGCTGCTGAGGGTGGAGAGAGCTGAAGCACAGCGACAAGGAACCACAGTTGCTGCTGCGGTCCAGGGGGCAGTTCGAGGAATGATGGAACAGTGTCGGCACACCAGCGGGCACAGGAAACCTGCCCGACCATCGAAACGGCCCACCCCCGGAAATTGTTTTCGCTGTGGGGAGCCAGGGCACGTCAAATCAGCCTGTCGTTCCACAGTATGGTGCGATCATTGTCAGAAGAACACACACGCCACGAGGGCCTGCACGGGAAACTGGAAGCCAAGCGCGGAAGGAGGCTGCGCGCAGACACAAGTGAAGCCCCAAGAAGCGACGCAGGTTTTTTGCAGCAACACCAACCTGCAACCCGAGGGAGCTTGGGAGTCGACATAGAGACCACAGTAGACGTCACTCTTGTTGATTCCACCGTCCAAAAGATCCCCAGCAATGCAGTAGGACCTCTCGTCGACCAGAACAGTCTTGTTGGAGGACTATTGTTAGGCCGGTCTTCCGCCAGTATTCAGGGACTTATTGTATTGCCTGGAGTGATCGATGCTGACTATACGGGTCGCATCCACATCATGGTCTACACCGTCTGTCCGCCTGTATTCATTCCTAAGGGAAGCAAGATCGTGCAATTGGTTGCTTTCTGCAACCCACCGTGCCGCTCACCACAACCCCATCTCTATCGAGGTGATCGTGGCTTCGGGTCTTCGGGTCCTGCCGTCTGCTTCTCTGCAAAAATGGACCAACGCCCCATGATGAAGACTGTCATCTCCCAACATGGCATATCAAAGCGAATCGAAGCCATGCTGGACACGGGAGCCGATGTCACAATCATCAGCYGAACCATATGGCCTGCGAACTGGCAAGTAGAATTGCCAACATCAACCATTGCAGGTGTTGGGGGACAGTCTGCCCCTTATGTTAGCAGACAGCCAGTCCATCTAYGATTTCCAGAGGGTCAGCAAGCCAGTCTTAAGGTGTATGTATTACCTCTACCTGGGACATTGGAGGCCTTAATTGGCCGGGATGTTTTGAATCAGATTGGAGCAGTGCTAACAACGAAACCTTTTTAATCCTGGGTGCTGGGGAGCAGTCGCCCAACCCRCCATTAACCTGGAATACCAACGAACTCGTGTGGGTTGACCAGTGGCCCATGTCCAAAGAGTGACTGCAAATCACCGAACAGTTGGTCGCTGAACAGCTTGCCTCCGGGCACATCAAGCCTTCTGTCAGTCCATGGAACACGCCTATCTTTGTCATCCCRAAGAAGAAYGGRAAGTGGCGACTCTTGCATGACCTCCGCAAAGTCAATGAACAGATGCAACCTATGGGATCCTTGCAGCCCGGAATGCCGTCACCTAGTATGCTGCCAGAAGGGTGGCACCTACTGATTGTTGATTTGAAGGACTGTTTTTTCACCATTCC
>NW_020448797.1:933985-935193 GCF_003343035.1 Apteryx rowi
CGTGTCAGCCTCAGGGAAAGTTATGGCAGGTGCTACAGCGAAATCAATGGATAGAAAAGTCCAAAGTAAGTAGGGAACCCCTTTCAGATGGCGTTACTGTCTACACGGATGCGGGTAAGCGCTTGCGACRTGCYGYGTGCGTGTGGAAAGAARGTGAGCAATGGAAACAACACGTCATGGAGGGACAGCCTCAGGATTCCCTTAAGACTTTAGAATTAACTGCGGTAGTTTGGGCTCTAACCAATTGGCTGAATACTCCTTTAAATGTAGTGACTGACTCGCTGTATGTAGCAGGGATAGTACCACAACTGGAGGACGCCTTAATAAGGGAAACATCTAACCCGAGGTTGGGAAGTCTGTTCATCACCTTGCGCTCTGTGCTGGGTCAACGAACAGCAGCTTGTTGTGTTATCCACATTCGTAGTCACCAGCTAGACGTGGGGCTAGGCCAAGGCAATCAGCTCGCTGACAGCCTGGTTAGCTCAGTGTGTCATCTACCCCCTATGGATAAGTTTCAGCAAGCTAGGCAAAGTCACGACATGTTTCATCAMAATGCCAAGGGCTTAAAAAGGCAATTTGCCTTGACAGAGAGTGAGGCCCGAGGCATTGTACAGGCCTGCCCAAGGTGCGGGAACCATGGCCCAGGCATTGGGCTTGGGGTAAATCCAAAAGGGCTGAAAGCTCTGCAATTATGGCAAATGGATGTCACTCATGTTCCAGAATTCGGTTGGTTAAAGTATGTACATGTGACCATTGATACCTTTTCAAAAATGATATGGGCAACTGCATTACCCGGAGAAAAGGCACAACATGCGTGCAAACACCTGTTGGCTTGTTTCGCCATATTGGGTGTACCGGAGCGGATAAAAACGGATAATGGACCTGCTTATATCAGCCACAAATTCAGGGCGTTTCTGTCCCGATGAGGAGTTGATCATGTTACAGGAATCCCACGCTCACCCACTGGACAGGGCCTAGTGGAGCGCACCCATCAAGTGTTAAAAGACTACCTAAGGAAGCAAAAGGGTGAGGAGGCGGACGCACAGCAGAGGCTGCACCGTGCGCTCTTCACCCTGAATTATCTCTGTCTCATGGGCAACCGTGAGGAACCCCTGGTGATAATTCACCACCAAAATCTTAAGTTTAATAATACAACAACATTACCACAGTTTAAAGTAATGTATAGGGACCCAGTCTCCGGAATATGG
>NW_020448797.1:943871-1052413 GCF_003343035.1 Apteryx rowi
CGGCTATGTGAACTGTCCTTGAGCATTCCTAGACCATTACAGAAGGGGAAGACAAGTAGTGGTAAACAAGTAAAGGAGGGGGCTGACAAGCCCCTCCACGTGAACAGCAACTTTGCACCAATCGTGTATTCGCTTTAGGCGCGTGAACAGGGACTGTAAACCAATCATACAGCTATTGCTAGTGCATGCTTATTGCTTGTCTATATATACCCTGTGTAAGCTCTAATAAAGGGAGAACGATCATACTCATATTGAGACTCATCGTTACTCCGGGTCCGTCTCCCACTCCGACAGAAAAGTTTAGAGGTTCTCCTGGTTAGAGATGATCAGATGCCTTCTAATTCTGATTTCCAGTAAAATTCTATTTGTGGACATATTTACTTGCTCACTGTGCCAAAATTCTGTCTTTTAGTCTTTTTTGTCTTATCTCCGTCTTTGCTTTACCCTTGACTTATAGCAGCCCTTCTCTGCATCTGTTCTAGTTTAAATTCCTTTTTCTTGAATAAGCATCACAAGAACTGTACACAGTTTTTCAGATGTTTTTACTAGATTCTCCAACAGTGGCCTTTCTATCTCACTGTACAAAATGCAAATGCCATTATGAAGAAATCCTAAAAACAATTTTGCCTTTTTTACTGTTGTTTTGGCAAGTCAACAGTATCATCTGAAAATTGCTGACCAGCTCTAAACCTCTTGGTCTTTTTTGTATTAATTGAACAAGACCTCGCTGGAAAAAAAAAAAAGGAAAAAAAMCAAAAACAAAGACACCCACACCCACACCCCAATACTTTTTATTAGCATTCCTTAAGGACTATACATACTAATGTTCAGAGGAAAGCAAACAACGTGCAAGAAAAGTGTTTCCCTTAAAATATTTTGAAAATCAAGGTGGATGTTGGAAATATGAGTGTTATGTCCCATCAAGCAACGGAAAACCTGAAAGACGCAAGGGGTCAAACAGTCATAGTCATCTATTTAGACCGCAAATTTTCTGTCATGAGAATTATCTAATGTATATCTGAAGGGCTTTTGTGTAATAGACTATTTCAATTTTATGCCCTGTATTAGGATATATTTAGGCTATAAGGACCAAGCAAGAAGATATAATTATAAAATGGATGACAATGATTAAGGGCTATGGAGTGACAGATAAGAAGAGAGTAAAGCTTAACCTATAGGCTTTTCAAAATGTTAGTGTTTATCTTTTTAAGAATGGACAAAGAAGCATTAATTTGTAAAGGCATTGTTCATATCTTTGTCTTATTTTATATTATTCATACTTTGTAATACAATGTTCTCTCAAGTTTGAATGCCATTGGGTCACCACTCAAGCATACTACATTCACATGAACAGCAGTTGATAGTCTGACGGTTTTAGGATTTCAAAATCTACACTTCTCTCACATCCTTCAGTTGAAGAGATCTTGATAATTATGTATGTTAGACCATATGATGCCCATCTGTGATAATAGGTGACTGAAGCTGATGAGCCGGGCATTCCCAGTCAGTTCCATATTGAAGGATAAGATGAAATGCTGGCATAAATGACTGTGATTTTACTGGGTTGCACACACTTACGCTAGCTTTTAATTTTGCTCTATGTGTTTATTGGACAGCATGAATCTCTGCCTCCCTTACTGCAAACTTTCATGCTCTCCTTTATGATCCCAACCACTTTTAAAGGCCAAAACCTTACAAATCCTTCATTCATAGCCCAGCAGGAGTCTTGATTTATGATAGAATAAATCAATGTGCTCTCATAGGGAGGGTAGAAACTTATGATAAAATGATTCTTCCATTTCCAGGGATGCAGAGCCAAATTCAGTATTTTGCAAATTCTGAATTGCATTTAGTACTTGCTAAAATGGACCCTCTCATTTTTCAGAGGTTACTTAACTTTCTTCAGTTGTCTGTGGTAATAAGCATCCACCAAGACTATTTAATAATCTTGGTTTTATGTAAATTTCTTCACCAGAATTAAGTTTGATTTTTTTTATGTTATAGAAACTAAAGCTCTGTAGGGAAAAAAAAAAAAAATCCCAACAGTGAAAAAATGAAAAGTACCATATTGCAAAAAAGGAAAAAGTGAGACATTGAAGATTAGCATCTAGTTAGATTAAAGCAGACACATAAGCGTGAAGAACCACTGAATATTGATCTTCTCCTTCCTCCAGAAAAGAGGACCACATTCACTCTCTGCCCTAAGTCCACTGAAGGTCAGAGTTTGCGCTAGTATAAAGATGAGAACCTAGGTGGACCAACTTAATGTGAAATCTACTACTGAGATTCTTAGCTTAGAATATCACAGAGTATTTTCAGTGTCACAAAATCTTCCATTCTCAGGACACAGAGGGAACTATGATTTTGACTTTGTAATCCAATGTTTTTTTCATCATTAGGGACTGTCCTTAATCCATCCCCAAATATATTACAGTGGATCTGCACTGTACCGCTGTGCAACACTCTAGGGGAGTTATCTATTTACTGCTGAAAATATCATTATAGCTCTGGAACATGTGGGATTGAACTATTGGAGTGACTGGTTTTAGGTGCCTATAGCAGGCTGTAAAGAGTCTTTGTCCAGGAAGGTATGCCAAAAAGGTCAAGTTAAACAGCCAGTGCTGCAGTCTGTTCTAAGGAAAAATGTAAAAATATTTTGGCTCAGTGTGGTGGAACCCAAACACATTAGCCTGGTGAACATCCAGCTGGAGAAACTCTACTAGGACTATGCAGCAGAGAGCAAGCTAGAAACAAAGTTACTTTTCTACACAGGTTTTATTCTATTTTCCTCTGGATTTTTTTTTTCCCCTCATCAGTCACTGAGGCCATAAGAGCAGCTTTTTATGCAGCTGTTTGGATAACACTTTATTTTGTTTTTTTATGTGACACTAAATTATTTAATGTTTATATCTCCCTGGGTAGATGTACCTACTCAAAGACTCTTTGGTAAGATTCACATAAATTTAGCCGTCTGAAAATTAGAAATCTTTTTCAAATCTAACCTTTCTTTAAGTTAATAAGGAGAGACTTGTCCCTTCAGACAGTTGTTTTTCACGACTATTATAGGTGCCTATCTCAGGATGGTAAGAGTCTCCCTTCGGCAATACCTGCTTCTTTGCACAGATCATGTAGAGCTTAGATAACTAGCACGAACCAGAATACTAACTTTTCACAACTGAAATTAGGAAGATAGATACTTCCCCTATCTGCTGCCAGATATAGATAGAAACCATTTTTTTCCTAGAGGCCAAGCATCACAGCTTGCTTTGTAGGCACACTTTTGAGAGGGTCTTTCACTGTCTTGGAGATTGCTAATTGGAATGATCCTAAAGAAAGGTAGTGAGCTAAGTGTAGGCAGTGTGAATGATTAGGGGACTAGCWCTCGGATTTGCTTCTTGGCCTTTTTTTTTTCAGCAGCCTGAACAAACCCACTCACATCTGTGTGAATGAGTGTAACTAATACATGAAGAAAGAGGAGGACACAGTATGATTGGGACAGCACTCACTTCAGCTTCTTTATTCATCAGCAGAGTGAGCTGAAATAAGCCAAAGCATGCAAGAGGGAATGCAGTGGCACCTGACTTATACCACTGTATCAGCCTCTTTTAAACTTGTCTTGTTGCATGAGCTGCCATGAAGATAAAGATTAGGCAGCAGCTAGAGTAATCAGTTAGCATTTGTTTTGAGAAAGATACCTTCCTCAGAAAGATACCAGTCATGGCTTTCATGTGTCAAGGTTATAAATGATGGTTCCATTTGGAAAATCAAAGCTAATATATAGTTTTAGTTAGAGATCATAGAATGCAATATAAGGAAAACTCAAATTTTAAGCTCTTTTCCCCGGAGCGTTAAGGATTGAATTTAATGATCCATATCTGAAGGACATGCTTGAGGCTGACAAGGTCAGAACTAATTTTACATGTGGTACACAGATTTGAAATGACTCTCCTGAACCGCAGAATGAATGATCTATTCAACTTTCCTCAGAAGCAAGGTTCAATGAGTACTAGCAGATTTTCCTGCTGTTTCAGGTGTAATTACAGAATCACACAGGTGGTATTCAGTCTTTCTCTAATTTAATAAAACAAAAATTCTTCATGTTGCCCCAAAGCTGAATGTTTTCTTTCTTTATAAAGTTGTTTGGAAAAAAATCCCCAAACGGAAACAAAACAAAACATTTTCTTGTTTTTTTGGAGAAAGTATTACATTCAGTGCTATTTCCCCCTAAGGTAACAATTTATGCAGACAAAAAAAGCTTGATACTTTACCAAGAGAAACTGGTTTATTGTGTTCGTGGCATGCTATGAACATGCATATGAATATGTGAAACTTTCTCATGACTYGTCCATATACCTACCACTTTAAAAGGGATCTAAATTCTTTCATTTTGTTCATAAGTGCACGTTTAAAATACTGCTTGCATCATGTGCTTGTCCTTTTAGGCACCTGAGCTACCCCAGGGATGTCCAAGTTTAAGAAAAAAAAAATCACATTCCAATTCCTCTTTTCTTCTTGTAACCTGGAAATTCTTTTCTAAAACTTAGCACTTCCCAGTATAATTGTAAATAGTAGACTTGAACATAGAACTGTTTTTTTTTTTATCAACACCACAAATTTTCTCTTTTCAAAATGTGGGAAGAAAGAAGTATATAACAAAAATCTGAGAGTTTTCAGTTTGTGAAACAAAAAAGTTTGATTGCCCAGGTAGATCTATTTCTTAAGTTAAGCTTAAGGTTATTACTTTATTTTTCAAAATCAAACCTATGCTCTGAAATAGAAAGAAATGCAATTTCTCATTCCAACTGGAAATATACTGATATTGGTCTTTTTCTCTGTGGAAAAACTGCTTGTGACAAACAGATTTTTTTAAATAATATTGTTTAAAAAATTATAAATTGCTTGATATTAGGTATTGCTTGATTAATTCCTTTCAACTCCTTAATCTAACTACTGTTCTGTTAATTCTGCCTGCTTAATATGCCTACTAACAGACATAAGCACTTTTACATTTGAATTGGTCCTGTCCTCAGTTTCAGTTACATGTATGCTTTACTGTCAAAACTCTGAGCAGTTTTCAGCAATGTAATCTATAGGTCGCCCCTGACATTTACTCTGGCCACGTCTATGCCATACAGTGAAGTTTCTAGACAATTGATGATGAACTGGCATATACCCTCAGTTCAGCACAATGTCATGTGGGAATGTAAGCTCAGATTCTGAAAGAGATTTATCAAGATTAATGCAGTTCTGTACTTGAACTTGTAATCATATCTCTCAACAGGACTAATTAATGTAGGCTCAGTACCATACTAATGCAGCTATATTACCTTTTGGTTCCCAAATTAGATGACCGGGTGCTAATTTGTAGGGTCTGAAACCACATTCCATTGCTCTTAGTCAAATTGCTCTTACTAAATTGCAATATATGATTATCTTATAACTAAAAGGCAGAGCTACCACTAAACAAATAACTTAACATTTTTAATATTCACTGGCCATATAATTCTGGGCAAGTTAATTAACCTGCAATCTGGAATCCTGCAGGAAAACCCTTAACTAGTTTTAGGCCATTGAAGAGCTTATTAGATAGACAGCATTGGGTAATTTTATAACTCATTGTTTTCTTAAGCTGCATTCGGTGAAGCCTCTGCAGGAAATAGATGAAACCAAAGCTAAAATGAAATGAAAGGCTGGAATAAAAGCTGAAGATACAGTCTGTTTTTTCATACTAGTCTGAAGAGTAATGGAGGGAATTGCTGCATAGAGCTGCAGCCAATGAATCTTTTGAAAAAAATAGTTCTCGGATCTGACAACACTGTGTTTAGCACAGCTGAAGAAAAGAAACAACCAAGTTAATTCCAAGTTGCTTTTGTGCTGCCTAGTTCGGAAAGATAATTAAGGATTCCATTGTAATTTAGAGTAGCCTTAAGGCTATTCAAACTTACACGAGCTGTTTAGGATTCCTTGGAGGTTATTATGCCTGCTAATGATTTCCTGAGCAGAGCGTGTGGTGGTCACCTCTCTGATGCCTCCTGTGCCCAGAGGGATGTATGGCAATATAGTGTAGTATTACAAAATACCCGTTAAGCTCTTTGTATGGAAAGAAGCAGCCATTTGTAAAATATAGGTTTTGGCCAAAATGTTTAAAGTTAAACTGGTTTGGTGAGCTGGCCAACTCACTTAAAGATCTTCCCCTTCAGATGGAACACTTAGATGATTATTTAAGGGAATTTTGATAAATATTATGTTGCTAAAGTAGTGCAAACAGGGCCTTAGCCTAGGTTATATAAATGTAGCAACCACACATCACTGAAAAAGATAGCTCTGTGTAATGAAAAGTTGAAGGTCTGCCAAAAAAAGTTGAAGTGCCAGAAATTCTGTCAATGTGAAGGCATCTTTCCGCTTGTAAATCAACTACACATTTAAATTACTTCCTTTCATAATCTATTAAAATGGTTTTGGCATAGATGTGCTCTGCACAATGTTCATTGCATAATTTCACTTCATTTCTGGTCAGCAGTTGTTATTATTAAGTCTCAAATGCTATTGAAGGAGGGTATGCATCTTATTCTATGAAAGACAAAAATGACCAAAAGTAACTACAAAGATGTTTTTAAAGTTAAATTAAAAGGATTATCCTGGTTATCTACTCCACTTGATTGGCTAGCCATTGTGACATAGCTGGAACAAGACTGCTTTTATGCTAGATTAATTACTTTTTTAAATGATTTAATGATAGTAAGAGGGAACATGGAATTCACTCATCATTATTCCAAACTATATTGACCTGTTGTTCATATAGAAATACTGCCATTTAGTTCAAAATGACTGAAACTTCACTTCTGAATTCATAGAAGGTGCTAGAGGCAATCAAAACCATTAAGACTTCTGTTTCTACGGTAAAGACAAACTATATGCATAGAGTGGAAGTTATAAAACATTGTAGCAGTATTAAATTCTGTATGTGGAAGGAAGAAACTATTTGTAAAACCTATAAAATCTTTTTGGCAAAATATCTATTACATATTAAATGAAGCTAATGAGCCAGCTGAGAAAACACTAAACCACTAAAAATCCAGTTTGCTTTTTCTGTATGTTTTAAAAGGCATTATAAACAAAAGTCATTTCTTCCTCCACACCTTCCTTCACACCGTTACCGTTATAGAAGTTAGAGAATGCTACTTAGATGAAAAATGGCTTGATACAGTTTGAATAATACTTCAGTACACTGCACATCATGATCCAGGGAAGTAAGGAGTATTCCTAAACTTGAATGAAGTGAAGGTTGCTGGGTGGTGACTCAGATCCTGGCAGATTGTTGAGTTCAGCTGCATTCAAACTTCCTGCAGATGAGGAAAAGAAAAAGTTCAATGTATTCAAACTTATCCTTCTGAAAATGAAGAAATTAACCTACCCTTGCAATTCTACCCTTGCAATTCATTGTTTGCCCTGTCTCAGAGAGTTAGCAATGACCACTGTGCATGGTTCAGGAAATCATAGAATCACAAAATCACAGAATGGTTGAGATGGGAAGGGACCTCTGGAGATCATCTAATCCAACCCCCTGCTCAAAGCAGCATCAGCTACAGCTGGTTTCTCAGGCCCATGTTTGGTTGGGTTTTGAATATCTCCAAAGATAGAGACTTCACAACCTCTCTGGCAACCTGTTCTAGTATTTCACCACCCTCACCATAAAAAAGTTTTTTCTTATGTTTAAATGGAATTTCTTATATTTCAGTTTGTGCCCATTGCCACTTGTCCTGTCACTGGGTATCACTGAGAATGAGAAGAGTTTGGCTCTGTCCTCTTTACAGCTATTTATACACATTAACAAGATTTCCCCAAGCCTTCTCTTCTCCAGGCTGAACAATCCCAGCTCTCTCAGTGTCTCCTTGCATGATAGATGCTCCAAGACCTTACTCATCTTCATAGTCTACCTCTGGATCAGTTCCAGCATGTCCATGTCTTTTGCATGCTGGGGAGCCCAGAACTGGACCCAGCACTCCAGATGTGATTTCACCAGTGCTGAGTAGAGGAGAAGAATCATGTCCCTCAGTCTGCTGCTGATGCATTTCCTAATGCAGTCTGAAAGGCTGTTGACTTTCTTTGCCACAAGGCCACACTGCTGGCTCATGTTCAGCTTGGTGWCCATGAGGACCCCCAGGTCCTTCTCTGCAAAGCTGCTTTCCAGCTGTTTGGCCCCCAGCTTGTGTTGGTCCATGAGGTTATTCCTCCCCAAGTGCAGGCCTTTACACTTCCCTTTCTTGAAATAAATAATGCTGCAAATGTTTGAGCTCCATTCTGGTCTAAGTGTGGCTATACTGAATGTTGGTGGATGAATTGGAGGAAATTAACATATTGTTACCATAATATAAGGTCAARTATGCCTTGCTTAGCTTTGAGATCATTATGCTGTGTCAAAGGTTATACCTTGTGGTCATTCCATTGCATCCCATTGGAGATTATCTGATGATAATCAGATAATAATCAGATTCATTGATGACAAATCAGTTACATTTTCTAGTTCCAGCACCAGTGCTTCAGAAGTCATCTTCTGGGTATGGCTGAAAGTTTGGTAATACTTTACAGATTCAGAGAAGTTTGCAGGGAGCATGTTAGTGCCTGAGCAGAGGCTACATGTATGTAACTCCTCTTTGGTGTGTCTGGCATATACTAGAGTTTTCTGTTAATAAAAAGCAGATGTTAGACTTGGTTCTATGGAGTTCCTGTACTCTGTTCCCACTGGAGAGAAGCTAATACATGTTCGGTGACAAGTGCCTTAATTTTATATATTCTAGTTTCCAGAGATGTAAATTTGTGTTACTTTAGTAGTGTGTAAGCAAGATTCTTGGCTTTTAATTTTCTTGATTTTGTCTACAGGCTTTGCAGTATTCACAGACCCGTTCCTTGTTCTTCCACCCTTTGTTCCATGGCCATCATTATCTCAACTATACTGAATGAATATGAGTTCATGTACGATATCCCTACCCCTTTTCTACATGTCAGGAAACTTAATGCTTGGGAGTTTTGCAAGTCTCATTACACTTCCTACTACAGAGCTATGGGAACACAGGAGGTGAAAGAAGCCTAAGACCCTTCTAAACATAGTCAAACCTGTGGCTCTGCTCACACTGATTCTCACCCCACACTGTTTCTAGCTCAAATTCACACTGTCATACTATCACTTCCATGCTTTCTAAACCAAGCCACTTTCTTCTTTCTGAATGTATGCCCCCTGCAAAGTTTGAGTGCCCATGTAAAAGAAGGACAGTAGTGGTATTGGAGGTAGGAAAGGAAGAGAGAGAAGTGCAAACTACTGCTTCCAAATGTATGTTTTTAGTATGTGTGTGGAGAGAGAACACTAGCAGCTTTCTGCAACATAAGATATTCAGAAAGATATGAAACAGTTCATTATCTCAGTCAGTGTGTTCTTAGCCAGAAGCAAACGTTTTGTGGTAGTGAAAAATACTTGCTTACCAATCATAATAACCACTAAAACATAGATATGTTTTACTTAAGAGAATTACTGTTTGTTGAAATATTTCACAGAGAGCAGTGAATAGTCAGAAGTGACAAGGACCATTTATTAAAATTCAACATTTAGTGTTATGCAAATAATTCTCCACCATGACTATGGAACATTGTTACAACAGAAAGCAGAAAGCAAACATTTTGTCCTGTGAAACGTTTTAATATTTGAAAAATGAAATAATTGTGGATTAGGATGAAAGAACAATAATAATAAAAACCTGCTGGTGAGAAAGAAGGGGACAAATACTTCTGGAAAACAGAAATTGAATTTCTTGATGTTCTATGTCAATGGACTGGGACAGCTAAAGTGCTTGTGAAGACCTTGTGCCCAGAAAGCCAAATTCATTGTCACTCAGATTTGGGTTGGAAGTTTCAGCAAAGCTTATGTTTTCCTGCAGAATGTTATGGCTTTGAAAAATCTTTAAATTCCTGCATAGAATATTCTGCTGAGAGATTTCAATTCCTGTGTATGCTGAGATCTGGGAGTAATCTACATTGCAGGGAGATTCTAAACCACATTTATGGTTTACAGATTACAGTTTGACTTACAATTTTGTATTCTCCTTTTTGCAACTGTTTAAAACAGATCTTTAATCAGAGATGGTTAAACATCAAACAAATGGCTAACATTGTAACAAAGAATAGAGGGTTTTCACTCACCTGTTTATCAAAGCATCATTAGTGTTTCTAATTCTCCATTTTAAAACCAGTTTTGTAAGTAATTATCAAAGCAATGCAACACATAGATGGAACACTGGCTCTAACACTCAGGCCGTGCCAGTATCTCCTAGTATATGCTTAGTATAAGTATATGCTTAGTACATATGTATACGTACTATAAGTATATGTTTATATATGAGTATACTTATATACTTAAAAGTATATGTGTGTGTGTGTATGTATGTATATGTGTGTGTGTATATGTGTGTGTGTGTGTGTGTGTGTGTGTGTATGAAAGCCTCAGTGTGGCTTTCATTTACAAAAGACTAAGACCTAATTTACTTTGTATATATAAGAATATCAGGAGAAAAAAAAAAGACAAAAAACCCACAAAACCACAAAGAACATGATTTGCCAGAGGACACAGCAGGAGACAGACAGAAAATCTTCTCTACAGGGTCTCCATGGCAGAAGACACAGAAGTGTAATGGGACATGACTAAGAGGTCAAGGGGCAAATTATTCCTGTTTGTATAGGTACTTCCATCTGCTTGCCCTGATCAAGTCCATGGCATTGGCTTCTGCATGTATCCCCCTGTTCAACTCAGTGAGAGAGAAAGAGCTGATCAGGGAAAAAGTTGCTCATTAATAACATTACTGATGAGAAGAGAGAATAGCAAACAGGCATTCTTAATGTAGGAAAGACAATTAATTACTTTTAAGAAAAATATTTTCTGTTTTAGGAGAATGCAATAAAATTTGATATAAGATATTTTTGTACTTTGTTTGATTAAAGTAAGTTTAAATCAGTCTTAAGAGCATAAAATCCCCAAAGACAATAAAAAACTGCATTTTATTTTAGAGTCAGTCCTGGCCCACTGATGCCTAGCTTTCAAGTTCTGATATTTGGGGACAAAGATGACTTTTGCCAAAAAAAGTGATGTAGTGAAAAAATGATGTTAATATATTTACAGCCAAACAGCAAGTGTACTTAAGACTTATTATTTTTAAGATAGGCAATTTCCCTTGGCTGCAAGCTCAGCTTGTCCCAGATGTTAGTGACTTCAAAAGCAAAAACCTGTGCCTGTGGCTGAACCTGCAATTCAAATTGCCACTTTTGGCTCAGAGACATTTTAGGATCCTCAGAATTTCATTCTAAATGAACTGACATTAATAAAGGAATGAAAACAGATTATAAGAGGAAATATTAATGACTATTTCCTTTTGTAACTGTGGCTAGATTTCTCCCTGGAGTTTGATTTGCCTAATGTGCTGACTGAAAATGGGTCTGAGCTGCAGCAGTTTTGGACATGAGTTTTTGACTTCAAACTGCAGAATTTAGGAGTGATCAAATCCAAAGATTTGGTTTAACCCTCTAGAGATATACAAGTACTGTAAATCTTTCTTACAAAACTGGGTTACAACCATCTTTGTTTCTTCTGGCCTATGGAACTGTCTCATACCATATCAATGCACTGCAGGTGTCATCAAAAATTGGATGCTTAAAGTTAGGAGTGAAAAACTCCACAGAGATGGGAGTATCCATGTGTGCTGTAAAATATGTGGAAGAGTATGTATTTTTTATAGAAGGCAAATCCTACATATTAGAAACCTTATCACAAGAATCAGCTTTATACCATGCCATGTAGCATGAATGCCTGATCCAGACTAGTCAGTGCAGTTCAAAGTCTGAAAGACCATTAGGAACTGCTCTCTCATAGCTATAGCTTACATACCCAAAATTTGTTTGTAGAAGGCATACACTGAATCATTGCAAACAATAAATACATTGAAGGAAATTATAAAGTAATTGTGAAAAACTCAGAAAGAATAAAAATGACAGCATTTGTTAATAAAATTATTAATTGAATTGGTTTGCTGAAATCATGTTTCTCTGGTGATGCCTGGATCAAACTCAAAAATAACATTCTTTAATGATTTACATAATGCAAGGGGATGTTTTAAACTAATTTCCTTGGAATTAAACACAATACACCAAAACACAATACACCAATCTATTACAATGCTTATTAGCTTATTGAAAACTAAGCTACCCTTCTGAGGCTTTCAGAAATATTTGCTCTTAAGGAACACAGCTAAGGATATTTGATGAATTAATGTTTCAGAAAAAGTGAGGCATCTGTCACACAAATTATTTCTAAGTGAAGCCTGAAACTCTCAATGCATCCAGCAAGACATCAGTAATTTTTGTAATGATTTAACACACTTGCATCCTACCTTGATACAATTATGTTAGAAAAAGTTTCCCTGCTGACATTAACAGATGTTACTCTAGATAGTTGTCTTGCAGTCAAACCAGAGACAGTCAGCAAGGAGTAAAATTCTGCCACAGGCAAAGATTTACTCTGGCAATCAAAGACTGAAAAAGAACATTGCTGTAAACAGCAAGTTTCATTTAAAAGCCTCCATTATTCTCTTTTTGCTGAAATCTTTCTTCATCCTATTAATAGCCACCCTCTGTCTTCAACTAACACCCAATTCTCTTTATGTTCTTCACTGGCCCAGAAATTCAACAATGTAGTCTCCCACATTTCTCCGAGGAGAATGTTAAAATTCATATCTGTATCATAATTTTCTTCCTGAAGTCTCTGTAATGAGATAAATCAGAACATCACTTGTGAGTACCTTCAAAACTGTTGGTTAAGGTATTTAAAATCTGCACCCATTGATAATATGTGCTTTAAGTTACCTCTAACACCGCTTGCAGGAACTAAAAAATCTGAATAAGCTGTCAGCATATTAAGCATTGCTGGTAATGATGGACTATACACAAATGTGCACACACTAGAAAGTAAGAAATGTAGCTCATTTGATAGAACCTTTGGTCAGTGACTGGAACTAATGGGTTCAGTGGTGGAGTTACTCAATAAAGGTTCCCTCCTGTAAAGTTTCAAATTATAGCAAAGGAGTGTTGATCTTGCCTCGAAAATAATTGTAGACACCTGAACAGAAACATGTAAGTAAATATATCTTTTGTTCAGAGAATCAGAAGGTCACTGGTGTGAGGTCTGAGGATGTTGCAAGTAGCATGTTCTTGGATTTCACAAAGAAGGCCCCCGCCCCCAAACTGTTTTTGATTGTGTGTGTGAATGTGGTGCTTTTTAAAAAGTGTCATGTTTTGCTACTTGGTTTGCTACAACCAAAGAGTCAGAGCTGTACAAGAGCATACTTGCTGCATCCTTATGTCTAATAGAGGCTGTCTATTCACTGGGAAAATTAGATGCTTGGGAAAATGTTTTCTATAAATTTTTAACCAAGATGGCATTTAGTCAGACAACACGACTCAAACATGGCTGTCTTCTAACAAACATGCTAATAAAAAAGTCATGATGTATTTAACAAGTCCATTTTCCCAAGGGCCAGTAAAGTTTTTAAGTAATGACCTCGTCATGCTCTCTCTATTGAATACTGGGCAAGGGCTGAATTTATTTGAGTGGCTGAGAAGGAGTAGGATTTTATTTTATTTTTTTAAGTTTGTGTTCTTTCTATTCTTGATTGTGTCCAATGAACATCTTCTTTTTCTGGTTTCATTTTTCACCTTTTTCAATACCTTATTCTTCTTCTTAAAGGCTTGATTATTTATTGTGGAAGTTAGGAGCAGCTTCTGTTTATAACTAGCAAGCTCAGGAGGGATTCACCAATCTAAATTTATATCTGATCTGTGAAAATATATGGAAAGCCTTTAGTCAGTGGTGAGAAATAAGATCTTTTAAGAAGAGACTGATCTCATTCTAAAATACATAGCAACTGGTCAGACTAATCATGCAAAAAAGTCTATTTTTTCTCCACTGCCTGTAGATAGAACATAATGTGAAGAGCTCAGATGCACATTTTAAAACATCCAAGTTAGGTAAGAGGAGTCCCAGCCTTCATATCTTAGTTTATAAACCATCATTAGAAGTATGGTTAAATAAAAACTGTAGGATAGATTCTAACATATTTAGTTACAATACATTGTTTCTCTGGTATTGACCRTACCTGAATAGTAAGTAAAGAGCACAACTCTTTATGGAAGAACATTAACTAAGGCAAAAAAAAAGGGGGGGGGGGGAATCAGCAGCTACAGTATCAGTATCTGGATGAAATATTAAGTTAAGCAGAACTTGATTTTTGCAGTGCAACAGTACATGGATACATAGTCAGCTAAGTGGCATGTAATTTGAAATATATGAATAATTACTGAGTTTAGCAAAGAGGGACCTAAATTTTGCTGCCTTATACTTCACATATGCTTTTATAATTTTACATATATTGCAACAAAGGTGTAAAACATGCATGTGTTCATGAGCTTTGACAGCTGCAGCCAAGATATTACTGTTCACACAAAATGAAATTAATGTCACTTTTCCTACCACTAATTTTCTCTTTAAAGGTTGAGCATTTTTTACTGTCCATGTACTGTGTGTGTGACAGAGGAAGATACAATATAGAAGTTAACAGAGCTGTTACGTTTAAAGGAAAATGACTGTGTTTGGATATTAATTACTTTTCAAAAAAATAATTATGTCTATTTAGTATAATGACCATTAAAAAACAGCCAAATCTTTTATTCAACATTTTCCTGCTTTTTTTCTGAAACACATTTCACTTTCAAGATGCACAGAAATTGGCTTAATGACAAAGGCTTGCTCCAAAAGCTGTCATTTAGATTCCAATTTTGAATTGCTGAAGAAAAACAAGATGCTGTATAATGAAGACAATCCCTTTGTTTTCTTCAGCTTGACTGCTTTACCATTCATTCTGAACATCTCAATTTCAATGTAAGGCAAGGAAAAAAAGTGTACAGTGTTGGCATGAGATTCCACATTTGTAAGAAAGTAAAAGCTCAAAATAGAAATGTAAAATATGCAGCCTTATTGATAGAGGCTTTCAAATGGCTTTGAAAGAGTGCACGGTCTGTGAAAAGTAGGGCGGATTCTGTACTAGTTAAATATGCATCTAGTTCAAAGTAGTAAGACACAATGCTTAGTGTTTGCAAAGTAACTTACAAACGTAATGTAACATAGACAGTTACACTCTTTAAATCTTAAGGAACTTGAATCTAAAGGTTTTTCACTACTGATTTTGTATCACTAATTTCACTGGCCTCCATGGAATTAGTCCTAATGCACGCTCATACAATAGCAGAATCAGGCCAAAGAATGCATATAGTATCTTTGTATTCTATATTTTTCAGTATCTTTGTATGTCAGTTGTTATTACACTGAGTGTTTAAAGTATATAATCAGATTTCTAAACTCTAAATATTTATTAAATGTCTAAATATAAAAAGAGGGGGATTTTCTTTACTAGAAGAAGCCTAATGACTGGTTTAATCATTGGCGACCATCTCTAAGGATTAAAAAAATATTATTCTTGTTTTTATTTCTTAGTATTTTCTACTGCTTCCCCAGTGTAACAGACTGCATCAGGACTGCTCTGAGTCCTGCCTTTCATTCAGCTCAAATTAGAAAAAGTGAATAAACAGTGATATAGGGTGGGGAGGGCATAGCACAAGGAGAAGTGAAGCATAAGAAGTGGAAATCTTTGCAAAAAGACCAGGAAGTTGCCAGCAAGCAAAATATGAAATGTGGATTAAGTGGGCCGCCTTCTTGTTCTCTAATGAGCTGTGAAAGAAATAAATGTGCAGGGAAGTCAGAAATTATATAGATCGTTGCCCTTGTCTGCTGTCCAAATGGACACTCTTATTGATCTTGCTTAAATCTTTTTGTTTAGAGTTCCAATTACCTCCCTTTGCAGCTGCAAAGACACAAGCTACTTCTACATTGCTAAATGTATCCACCCTCGGGAATAGTCCCTGGCTCCAAAGTCAAGTGATGCAGACTGCTTATACATCCCTTGTTTAAGGCCAGATCTCTACAGAGTACACAACATAGCACTTGGTGTAGGACCCTATGTGCTGCCCCAGGGCACTACAATATGATTACAATTTTGTTTTGTGTTTAGTTCAAACTGTCTGATATAACGTGAGGGCTTTGCTGCAGCTCTTCAGAGAGGTGATTTATAGCATGAAAGTGAGAGTAGATGTTATATATTCATAGGTATTTCATGAGAACGTCTTGGGGAGTCTAAGAGTGAAAAGCATCCTGGAGAGCTTTGCAGGACAGCGTGATGGAGAGAACCCAACGTTGTTCAGCCCTGTTTATATTGCCTTTTATGTATAACCTCCTGAAGTAAACTATCCTGAGAATTACGCTTGGGTTTAGTTTCAGAAGAACTATATTTTAAACCTCAAAAATATCCAATGAATGGCTTAACTGTAGATTTTATCCACTATAGACGATCAGAAGACCAGGTCCTGGGAATGAACTGCAAAGCTAAATTATTCAATAATAGAGGTGGGACCAGAGAGATTTTAACAGCATATGTAAAGAGTTATACTTTTGCAACAATACGAATAAATACAAAAATTAATTAATTAATTAACTCTCATTTATGGTTTCAGATAACTGAGGCCCTGTGTTGGGACAATGAGAAGAGGGTTAGAAGATTACTTAATGTAATCACTGTTATCACTGTTTTCTCTAAAGCTTCTGACTCCTAGTTTTCCAGGTTAATAAGCTGGTCTTTAGCCTTGTCTTTCACTGGTTTTGTCAGGGCATTTAAGGTAAAATATTGATAAGAAATTGCTGCCTCTTGTTCAGTGGTTTGTTTCATTCAGATGGATTTAATCTATTCCAATTTTAGACCTCTTAAAGTTTGGTGCCTATGTCTAAGCAAGTTAGACTAGGCTCTTGTTATGGAGAGAAATGGATATGTTCAAAGGGCAGGTCATTTGACCTCAGATACGTATGTGAAAAATTTTATCTGAAGGTATGTTTTTACCCACATCATTGATTATAAAGAATGCTTTGCTTGACATTTTAGACCCCTAAAGTGGGCATTACAAGACATGGGACTTGTGTTTGTTTTTTATTTTTCATATTGCTCTGAGATGGATCCTAAAAACAAATTGTAAATATACAGCAGAACAGATATATGAATAATATAACAGATATATATATATACAGAATATATATATATATCTGTTTATATATATAATATATAAAAGAAAGCATAGACACTTGTTATTTATATAAAGACTACATTATGTTTCTCTTTTGCCGTCATTCTTTTTGGATGGTTTCTGTGGCCTCTTGGTCCTTAGAGACGTTCYTTTTTCCTCCCCTTTGATGCTTGAACTATTTTATGTAGGTTCAGAGACAATCAAGTTGGCTTTCTCCACTTTAATACTTTGGAGGCAATTTCCTCTTGATTTTAAATTTGTCACTGGGGAAACCTTTTTACTCCTCTAAGCCAAACAGCTGGTTCTTATTTTTTAATTTTTCAATGTTTCCAATAAAGATCATCTCTGGAAAAGTGAAATTCTGTATTTGTTCTCATCATCTTAAAACAAAAGCATAAAAATTTTCAATGGAATGAAAGACCTATAGTTTGTTTTAGTTGTTTCTTTTTCTTCTGAAGTATAACTAAACATTGCTGATTTTGGCCCTTGTCACTGTAATACCTGAAATTCTTCAAGCCACTAATGAGATTGTCCTCTGAACTTGCATGTGAAACTTCCTGGACAGCCTTGAAAGAAAAAAGTGGATTTTGGGTTGATTAAGATTAAATCTCATCTTGCAGATCAGGAAAGGAAGCACAAGGTAGGTTACATGACTTCTCCCAAACTTCACTAAAATTTTAGGCACATGAGCCAATAATAATAGTCTAACAATTTACAGATGTAGATGGGAAAATATATGTGCACAAATGGCCCACTTCAATTGCAATACAACTTGGTTTACTCTGAAGGCTAAATACTTACCATTTATGCAAAATTGCATTATCTTACATTTGAGGTGGGCTAGGAACATGCATGTGTACTGATAGTTGCAGCATTTCCGTAGACATTCAGTAACTGGTGTTGTTCAAGTGTGTCGTAGTATAAGACTCTATCTTCTTCCCTGCCACTAAAAGAGCAGCGTTAGCATCAGAAAATCACTATTAACTGATTCATCCATCTGACTTCTGCTGGTCCATCACTTCTCAGCTGGTTCATCACATTGCATTAGTGAAGAAGGTGTGTCCTCTTATCGCATTTAATCCAGTGATTTTTCCAAGCATGACCAATAGTCTTTCCTTGAGAGCTTCAGACTTGTACCATCATGGCAACTGTAGATCCTCCGGACTATTTTGTTTTCTGTGCATTTTTCCTACCAAACCATCTATATATTGAATTACAATCTTCTAACTGAAATTTTCTGTTTGAGTAGAATTTGCTTGGTTTATGACATAGTATTTCTGGTCTATCCTTTTTTCAGCCCTTCAGAGAAGATGCCATATCATATACTCTCTCTGATTTTCATTGGCTTCCACTTTTCAGTACCTGATACTGAATATTTTCCAGTTCCTGAAGTTCTTGAGCTCTTATCTTCATATCTTTAGGCACTGATATATCTATTTACTCCTTCAAAATCTGCTAAGTAAACTATGCTACTTTCTTTAGCTCATAAGCCTGACTTGGTAAATGCATGAAAGAGCCTTGCTGCTGGATTTGTAATTACATGAGCCAGAATTCTGTGCTGGAGAATATTTACTCACTGACCTCACTGCATTAAGCTCTTTCAATGTTGCTTCTTCCTCAGTTATGGTAATTTCCATTTTCATACCCTCATTTCCCTTAGGCCCCTGACTTCGCCTCCATCTACTACATCATTGTAGTTACTGAAAACTGCGTCAAAGGGGTTTTTTGGCTGTATCTAAACTACCTTTAATCTTTGCCCCTATACTTACTGAATTACAACACCACTTCCTTTTTCTTTCTTTTCTTTTTATTTTTGTGGCTAAAAATCTTTTACTATTTGTTTTAATTTCCTTTGTAAGGTCCCACTCGGCT
Source organism: Apteryx rowi (assembly GCF_003343035.1). Classification (NCBI taxonomy): domain Eukaryota; kingdom Metazoa; phylum Chordata; class Aves; order Apterygiformes; family Apterygidae; genus Apteryx; species Apteryx rowi. The sequence continues at coordinate 962,961 of NW_020448797.1, forward strand.
TGAGAGTTGGCAAGTCCAACTTTTCTCCTACATGCTCTGACCTCCAAGACATAGCTCTCTATTCAGTCCATGTGTTCTTGCTGCTCCTCATAGACTCTCAGCTTAGCTTCAGATATCCTTTTTGGACTTGTGTCATCAAGGCCAGATATGGGTAAACGGACTTCTAATCTGAGCAAAATAGCATTTACCCTCTTCTCACCAGCTGCTCTAAAACATCATAAAGAAGAGTTTATTCACTCCTTAATTGAGTATTACATGATTCTCAGCATGAGGTGATTGTTTATTTAGTTAGGTCTTGGGTCTTTTCCTCTCAGTTTTGTTTTTTTTCTTTTACTTGTAGTGCAAGTATCAGATTTTGTATCTTTGATTTAAATAAATTCCAAGCTTTTTTCCCAGCCAGGTTTTTAAACTCTTCAAAACCACTGAACTTTCACTAATTTCCTTAATTTTTCAAAAAAAAATGCTATTAAAATAGAAATTCTTAATTATAGAGTTGCTTTTATTTCTCTTTCCATTCTAATTTTAACAGCATTTACTTACTACCATTTAGTCAAGGATTATTTTTCTTTTTCTTTGTCCCGTTCTCACTACATCCTGGTAATGTATTCTAAAATATCATTGTTCTTGGTTCTGTTGTATACAAAAATATTTATATTCCACCATTCTTAGTGGAATATTGTCTTCAGTTAATATATGGGATATAAAAAATGTATTAATCCTGATACTAGCTATGTCTTTAACAGTATTACCAATATCTTTATTCAAATCCTTGCTGTTTGGAACTAATCCTTAACAAACCCTGTTTGGGAACTGCTTAGTAATTCGCTAAAGTGTTTCTAATCTATACAGGTTTCATTTTGTCTAGACTATCTCTTCATATATGTGTGTACCTCTATATAAAATTATTTTCTATAATATTATTAATAGAAAAATAAAAATTGTTCCAGCTCATCCATGTCTCTAATAAAGACTTGAAAAAGTTGCTTTGTAGGAGATCCTCTGTGAGGACTTCTTCACATACATACCTTTGCTTTGTCCCTTCAGTGTGATTTGTATCCTTCTCTCTCCTTTTAAAAAAGCTACCTCCCAAGCCATAGAAAAACAATATCTGCGCAGAAACTTTATTGCTCCTGCAGGTCCTGTGCTTTCTACTCACCTCAACCTCTTACAATGAGAAATCCCTTGGAACTGTTCTTCCAATCACCCACATGTAGTGGTTTCTTTTGTGAAACCTAACAACAATTGAACTGGAATCCAGATCATATCTAAAATGTAGTCTCATAATTAAGGGTTCTTAACCCTCAGCTTTCCAGCAATTTGCTTATATAAGAATTGGAATATTTAGTTCTCCTATACCACCCCTGCCTCCCCCCCTTCCCCCCCNAGTTGTGCAGAAAATTAAGAATGTGTGAATGGAACCAAACAGAAAGTCATGAAAGCAGAATTAAAAAGAAAAAACATAAAAACAAACAACAATATTTTCTCTTCCTCCCTGCTTCTGTCTCCTCCTATCAAATTCAGGATAATCTTCTCTTTCCCAATTGCAAAGATTGGCGATGATGCTGTAAAAAGTAGTCTAAACTAAGAGTTTAAGCTATAAAGCAGAGCATAGCCTTCCAGAAACCCCTCAAAGTCCTATTCTTATTCAAAGTGTTTATTTTGTTGTAAAAAGGTGAAAAAGAAGAGGAAATAAAACTGAGACTCTACATATAGTTTAACAGGCTACATACTAAATAGCCTTCACTCAGCAGAGCTTCTGTGAGGCAGACATCACCTGGTGATCTATCTAATGGGTAGAAAGTCCCACTGAAAAAGAGTTCATATCAAAGGTGCTGAAAGAAAATGTTCAAAATGTCAGCTTTAAAATGACCCCTGTTGTTTGTGTCTTTCCTAATCAGGGGATTAGAGATGTAAGTTAGGATGTTGCAAATGGATAAAGTCTTTCAGTGAATAAACTGGCTGCATATTCACTTATGGAATCCTTCTGTAAATTTTGAAACATGTATATTACATTTAAAGGGGCATAATTTAAAAGTTATTCTTTCATCTAATTTTTTTGTTGCTTATTAGTTTTGCAAGTGGCACCAGAGCTGGCTCAGTATGAAACAGAAATATGATCTCATTTATAGCTAGTATTCTTTGAACATTTTGCAGCACTTCATGTTTCCACTGTTTTTCTCCATGGAGTTAAGTAAGCTCCGGGCTTCTAACGAACAACATGTCTTCTTCTGGACCCAGAACATGAGTAGTCTGTCCCTGTTCAACCCTGCTACAAATGGGTATTTGGTCATTTAGGACTGGAGGGTCAGAATAATATGAGTGCACTGGTAGCCACACCATTCTCTAGTATAACTCGTACAGAAACTGTATACAGAAAACTTTGCTCTCCTGATGTGCTCTCTGAATGCAGGAAAGATTGCTGGTTTTGGTTTTGCTTTTTTCCTAGAAGCTATTAGCTGGATTACTCTACCATGTTACATAGGAACAAAACAGTCTGGCCTTAGATGAATCCCTGATTTATGCCTAAAAAGATTTTATATGTGTGTTCTTGTCCACCTGCACGTCTCGCAGTGTACATGTGAAGATTTAAGTTGAAATCAGGACCATGCTTAAATTTGTAGCAAAACCACTTCTAAGCCAGAATCTCTCTCTCTCTCTCTCTCTTTTTTTTTTTTTTAATGTTTCTTGCTTGTGTGCATGGGATGTCAACATACCAATGAAATGAGAGAAAAGGTCATAAAGACAGGGAGGACGCAGCTGATATATATACAAAAAATGATGGAGAAGATTGAAATCAAAGACATCGTAAATTATTTTGGAAAAGTCTACCATTCAAATTGATGATATCCTTATCTTTGTTTCTACTGTGAATGGGCTATCTGTGGGGGCAGTATGTAACATAAAAAAGCGAGCAAACAAACAGCAACAGAAAAGTAAATTTTAATACTTTAACTACATCCTTGCAAATGACTATATAACACTCCAGAATCTTTCAGGTGAAATTTGCATCTGTCCACAAAGATTAGAGTGAAAACACTTTATTAATCCATGGTTAAATTTACATTATTCAAAAGTTAAAAAGGACTCTTCACTTAAAACCTGTTCAATGATCCTTTATGTTCATATTGCCAAGAACCACTCAAAATGGCCTCTTTGCAAATAACTTATAGTTCACCACATCAGATTCAGTAGGATTAAGCTAAATTGTCTTTTGATATCTAATGTGTTATACTTCCAAAGCAATTCAGTGGCAGAGACAAATAGTTAAAGTGCAGGAAATTCACATGCATCCCCAGTGGCAACAGATCTTCAGGGCAGTGAGCATGGGAAATAAAGAATTCTTATTTGTGTTTCTTCCAATTTCTTGCCATGTTTCCTCATCCCAGCCAGAATTGCATTGCTAAAGATTCCACAGTGGCTGGTGAAAGGATGAATGGAATTTAGTTCTCTTTTGTGAGCTCTGTGAGGAAAGAGAAAGGACACAGTAAAGCTTTTATTGACCCAACTCCAAATCCAGTGTGTCTAACTAGAAAATTGTTCATTCAGATGGAAGCCAAAAAAGCGTCTATGCCTCAATGTGGCAGAGACAGCAAAAACAATTCAGAAAACGACAGCTCTGTTTAGTAAGTATTCAAAGGAAGAAAATGTGCCTAAATCAATAAATAATATACAGAATAAGGCATTTATACTGCATAATAATTTCTTAAAGTGTCAAGAAATATAAAATCCATCAGTCTTTTACAAATACTGACTTTTCATAGGCCAGAAGGCCTAAGTGATTTTTAAAATTTAAGCAAAGTACTCTTAAGGGACAGAGAGATTTATGTTATTTTTCAGTGCCTTCCATGTAGAAATGATTTTGCCATACTTTTGCATTGCTTTTGCTGTAAAGAATACTTATAAAGTCACAAAATCTAGAAATGTTAAGATTTTTCATATAATCTTTCTAATCATGCCCCTGGGATTTTTGTTGCCTACAGACTTATAACTCAAGAACAAAGTATATCAATGGTGATGATCAGTCGTATAATATGTGGCTGCATAACTGACCTTTCTAAAGTGAAGGCAGTGCATAAATATGTTTCCAGTCCAAAGTTTTCAAATAAAAGATCAATATTCCTAAACATGGACATGTATGTTGAACCAATCATAGATTATTTAATCAGCTTCTTCTACCTGTCACCACTCCCTAGTGGAAATAAGTCAACTGATCTTTATTTAAATCTCTGTATGAAGATGAAGTTGTAACCAGTGTTCAGAAATCCTTACATTTCTCATGTTCTTATTAGGGATATTACATTTTATTCTGTATTTATTCTGTATTTTGTAATAAAATATTTATTAATATTTTGAAGACTGATCAATGCAATTTTGGCTTCTCGAGCCTTCAGGTGACCTGAGTACAGAGGACACAGGGGCCAACTTTCATTTTAGGTTGGCTGAACTATGAAGGGTCTATCTCTGCCCTTCATTTACAAAGGAAACTGAGGGTGAAGAGACACATATTTTAAGTATGAGTTAAGTGGATTGGATATAGGTGTTAGAGAGGTTTAAACTCTCCCATTCTGCATGCTTGGCATTATCCTGGTGTTGAAAATTGTGTTGTAGGTATTTTCAAATTTTCAATGTTAATTAGTGTAATAGAGTAAGAAGCTAGCATTCTTAGCCATTATTTTGAGATGTAACTGCTCTGGACGAGTGCTGTGTAAGGCATGATGCATGTGTTTGGGGTGGGGGGGGAAGCATGAAACAGCCTTTGCCTAAAAAGGGAAAAGGAAGAACAATGAACTTATTCCTTGGCATCAGAAAGTCTCAATTCTCTCCCTTTCAGCAGAGTCAAAATCCATGTCTTTTCACTTGCCTTCCATGTCTGTGCTTCTGCTCTCCTCTCTATTTATGGAAGATGTGACTTTAGGCATTCCCTGGTCTTCTTTCCATGCACTTAATTTGTCCCCACATCTCTGTCTTTTCTTCCATACTTTCTTACTTATTTTATGATCTTAAATTATGTCCAGTTTCTCCCTTGTTCAGCCTGCCTTGTGGAAGTGGTAGACTTTTGACTGAAATTAGATTACACAGTAAGTTATACTGAAAGTAAGAGGAGGTGTGGACTATGTTGAAAACAAGGAAAATTCATGAAACAGATGGCAGTAGTTTTAAGAAACTGTTCAAAAAACCTAGATATTATAGGATTTGCAGCAACTTGTAGAGAATTATCCTCCCTGGGATGGGATGGAATAAAATAAACTGAATTTAGTATCAAAATAACAAACATAAATATATTTTACTAAGTGGAGTGTTCACTTTCACATCTGACTCACTGAAAATAAATTCAGTTCAATCTTTTGTACAGTTTGTAATTCTTAATACCAAAGTGTTGCAGAAAACATTCTGATGACTTCAATTCATCAAAAAAGCAAGATCTTAATCCACTAAGCTGTCTCTAAATTGACAGACACCTGTAAATTTATTGATGGAGGATTACTGAGAGAGAACAAACAGATGGTAGGCATCTGTACATCACATCTATTCTCTGTGGAAAGCATACACAGTTGAATTTAAATGTAATTTATTTATTAGAAAAAGTACAGCAAGCATATTCAACTCAGAGTTAGTGTCACCTGAGACATATTTTCAGAAAAAAGTTGGAGGAGTAGAAATTAAGAGGTCATTCTCCTTCTTTTAAAACTCGGCTGAAAGATGACTTCTCCATGGCCTATCCTTTATTTTAGTGAGTGAAAAATACACCTCATTTTGTGGAATATTTATTAACTTCAGCTTGAGATAAGCTGAATCTTGCTTTTAGATTCCTGTTTTCCTGAACTACTCCTGTGCACGTTATTTCATACAACCAAATTTTGTTTGTAGTGTTGTCCTGTATTTGCAGTTCCCTTTTTTTCAAACACATATATTTAGTTCTGTTTCATTCTTGCATCATTTTAAGTTTAGATTTTGATGACATTTCTTTTATGTTGCTGTGCAAGGCCAGCTTTCCCTTATTTGATGCATGAAGACCACTAGGAGAGAGAGATTTATCACATAAATTTCCCTGAGAGTATACAGTATGAGTATTGTAGAAAAGGAAGGGACCACATGCATCAGAGAATCTACCTCCCTGTTTTTGCATGCTACTAAATTATACAGTATTTATTATAAACTGATTAAACTTAAAAATAAAACTAGCTGCTTCCCACTTCCACATCACTGTGGTTAAAGGACTCTTTAAAAACTTTATTGCTCTGATAGAAGCCTCTTTTAATTACCCAAATGTATTTAATACTGCCTGATTCATACCCATTCTTTTCTTCTGCCATTATTATCCTTTAATTTAAGTAACCTTTTTCCCTCCCAGATGTTTATTTGCTGAGACATTTGTACACAATAATCACATCTCCTCCCAGCTTTTGTTTTGCTAGACCAAGCAAGCTTCATTCTTGCAGTCTCCTCTCAGAAAACAGGCTTCCCTAATCATTCCATTTGCCCTTCTTTGAACGTGTTCTGGTTTGAAATCATCTTTCTTTAGATAAGTGACTGAAACTTTACACAGTGCACTCCTTCCAGGTCCTTGGCATTAATACTTCTCTACCGAAAATTCTTTATTAATACAGCCCACAACAGTAATATCCCTACACAAGCTTCAGTTACAGGCTCATCTGAGATCTCTGATTTCTGCTGAGTTTGTAAATTAGCAATAATTGTCTCAATGGATCACTCCACTCATTTCTGAAATATATCTGTCCCTGAGAGGAAGACTGTCTTAAAGTGAACAATAGCACTGTAAAAGTTCTTTGAATGAGAACAAACATTATCTAGTGAAACTCTGTGTTTAGCAGGAAGCTCAGAGTGATAATAGTGAACAAGGCTTTGATAGTTTTGTTTTAATACCTTAAATCAAAATTTAGCAAAGAAAATAATGCATTATATTATTATTATATAATGCATTGCTTACAAAAATTAAAAACAACCCTCCCCTCAAAAAATAACATTTGCATTGCATTTATCCATATATGTTCAGTAGACCCTCAGTTTTAAAGTAAATAAAACTGAAGGTGGAGTGTACCTAGGATTCTCTGGGAAATACAGTTGGATATGAAATTATATGAAGGATCTGAATAGTAGTAACATGCCTATATGCCAGCTGAGATTACAGATTTTAAAGAAAAACTGTCAGAATTTAAGGACTGTTACACTCAAAACTGAAAGTTATCACTGTCTTATTATAACTCGTATGTTAAAATGTAAACTGTTGAAGAGAGAGAAGAGAGGAGAGGAGAGGAGAGGAGAGGAGAGGAGAGGAGAGGAGAGGAGAGGAGAAGAGAAGCGAAGCGAAGCGAAGAGAAGTGAAGAGAAGCGAAGAGAAGAGAAGAAATAAATTGTGTGGGTTGAACCAAGAGGTGTGTGCTGGGTCAGATCAAAGACCCACCTTGAACAGTCTCCCAGTTTTTTGTTTTTATTAGTTTTGGAGGAAGAGGGAAAGAATATGAAAAACAACATATCAATAAATTTGATTTTATCTTAGCTTCTGACAATCAATTTTTATGAACTTCCTGACTCTGAGGTTGTATCCAGACCACTGTGTACTAGCCATCACTGGTTCTATCTTCCATCCTGTGATAAGGAATCCCACAGGTTAACTATTGACCGAAAAAATGCCTCAACATTTTGTTCAATACTGATAATTCAATCCCTCTCTCCTCCTCCTCCTTTTTTCCCATAAACTGTGAGAAGTGATAAGTATTCTCTCTTGCCCTCCTCTGATTTCTTAATGGTGTAAATCACTATTTACACAAGTCATTTCTTTTCCAGTCATTTCTACTTCAGCCTGAGGAGTCATATGCTACTAAGTGTCTCAGCTGAGTACTGTTCAGTGCCTCAGATCATGATTATCCACTTGTCTTTCTGTGCATCTGTTCTAAGATTAAGTGACTGAAACTTAAGTCAGTATGTGGGAGCTAAATGTAACATATAGCAGCATAATGTTGACTTATGCTTGCTCTCAGTTTCTTTCCTGGTACTTCTCTGTTCTTCTTGCTTGATCCTGGGTAATGAGCTAATGCATGTGGAAAACTGTCTGCAGTGGTTCCAGTGATCTTCTCAAGCAGTAATAGATAATTTAGAGTAAATTAATGTCTCTGTATAGTCATTTTCCCCAAGTAAATTCAATGCTGAATTTCATCTGCCATTCTGCTACTCTCTAACATGAGATTATTTGTATAGCTCTTTCAGACAACTTTGGTTTTAACTGTTCTAGCTGTCCTAGATAATCATGTGCAAAACTTGTTGCCTCTTCATGTTCTCCTCTAGAACATTTATGAATACCCATTGAAGATACCCAGTCAAGATACTTGGGGGAATCTATAGGTAATCCTTTGTGAAAGCTGACAATTTCTATGTATTGTTTCTTATTTTTGAACCACAACATATAAAATGATCATGCAAAAGTGTTTACAAGAGCTTGTTTCTTTGAGAACCTTTTGGTAAGGAACTTTGGCAGAAGCTTGTTGGACGCTGAAGTTTATAAATTCGACTGAAACACCTCAGAGGCAAGTTGGACATCTGAGTGGAGGAGCCATGGACCCGCAGCACAGTCTCTTTCAGTCCAGTTCAATGAGGCAAAGATGCAGACTTAATAGAAATATGTGTTTTTATATGTAGATGAATTTAAAGTATGAATTTTAATTGAAGGTCTCATAAAAGTTACAAGGCAAAGATTAAAACCTAAGCAAGCTTTAAAAACTTGACAAAATTCTACAAACCGACAAAAGACTATAGCACAGGAACATATTAAATTCACACAAATTCTCTAAAATAGCTTCTAAAACAAATTCTTCTTAAAGCTACCTGAACTCTATACTTCCAGTTTACTTTCACTGAATTTAAAATTAAATTCTGACATCTATGCTTTAGATTAAGTCTTATTAAGTTAAGGCTGGAAAGTTCTAATAGCTACTTGATTAAAATAGCAAAACAGAGCTTTAGCCAAGTCCTTAGTTGCCTCTAGCTAAGCAGCTAAAAAGTTAATCTCTGATCTCAACTACAATTGTTCTTAGAGTTACAAGTTATATATATATACACACTCTCTATTAATTAAAATAAAAGTTTGAATAATAAGGATAAAATAAGCTGAGTAAATAGGCACACCTACTTTTTCCAAGAGTCATGAAGTTTCCTTTGCCTTAGGGCTGTTTGCGGTGTTCTCACTTAGCCACCATGAAAATGAAAGAGTACTGAGAGATGATATAGACACTTGCTTTATTTAGTTCTTCATCCTAATTTCTATAGTAGCCAAATCACGGTATTGTGAAGGTATTTAGACACAAAAAAGAAGACAAAGGCTGTGGATTAAGAGACCTCATGAAAGCATAAATAACTAAGAGATGAAAGGATGTCTAAAACCTGAGGAGGCAGAAAGCAATTACTAATGGTGATGTGGTACAATAACTAGTGTACTCAGAAGTTAATATCACTGTTCATAGCTCATATAAATGAACTGGAGGGGAGTACTGAAGTATTATCTCTATGTTTGTAAGAATTAAAACTGGAGATAGACCAAACCCCCAAAGTATAGCTCTAGTTTGAAAGGATTTAGATTGTGTAGTGATTGCACTAAAAAATGGCAAAGAAAAATATTCTGCATTCATAAAATATATTTCTAAAAATTCACAAGTGCTATTCACAGTACAAAAACAGTTGAAAATAAGAAATACATACAGGAGAAAATGAAAATGGAGATATAAGATATAATTTGTTTACCCTTCTGTTGCATTTTCATTGTACCATTTTAATTGTTATTGTTTCCTTACTGTAAGTTGCCAAGTCATCCAGTGGCTTAATGGGGCTGCCAAAGATGGAAAGACTGCAAATCATCCATCAATTTTTAAACCTACTACCATTATCTCTGTAACCTGTTTACTCTTCTTTGACTGTATTTCATTTATGTAAAAAATGTATGAGATTTTAGTCTTGTGCTGAAATCAACAACTTGTGTAGCTGGAAAGAAGAATGTAATAGATTTCATTATAAAACCTTCTTAAATATAAGGGATTCTGGAAAGAATTACTGGTAAACAGGTCAAATATCATGGAGTGGTTGAATAAAACTGTCCTAGAAAAGAGATTAAATAGGTCAGATCAGGCCTTAGACCAGTTATTCCATCCTTAAAGAGGTGTCTCTTTGTATGCATTAAAAAAAAAAAGAAAAAATTCTAGAAAAAGCTGTATTTTTACAACATAAAATGGGTACTTTATTTCATGATTCTGTCTGAAAAGACTGATTTCCTCAGCGTCCTGTTTCTTTGCTTTCAATGTGACTCAACTTTTCATCCCATTCAATAACTTGTTCACAACTGATAAATTTCACCGATTCTGTGTCATCACTGTTCTGTCATTCAGTCTTTTTTTCACAATAGTATGTGAGATAATGCCCAGGCCTCCAGTCTCCACTTAATACAAAGGGTTTACAAATGTCTCGTAAGCTACATGATAAGGGGAAGCCTGTCCCTTTCTGTCTCTCCTATGATCTTTAATATCTCCTTCCTCTCTGTCTTGCCTTCCTCTCCTTCTTTCTCCTTCCTCTTTGCTCTCAGCTCCTTCAAATAGTGCCTATAATGATCTCACAGGGGTGAGGGCCAAAAGAAGAATAAACCTCTGTCACAAAACTTGGCATATTTCATTGCATGAAGCATTTGTGGTGGTCATATCTGGTATCACAGCTGCTGTCATAGTGTATTTCATTCCTGAGTTCCCTATGTATTTCTAAACTTACCAAACTGGCTACAAATTTAAATACATGATCTTATTTTAGGTTTTACTATTCTGTCTAATTCTGTCAAAAATCCCATTTGCTCATAGACACCTCTAGTGGGAAAATGTGGCTGGTGAAATGAAATGCTGTAATGATTGAAATGAACTCTCTCCTCCATCTCCGCGTTGTAGTGGCTGAAGCCTGTGGGTTAGTATATAAGATGCCCTGCTTATATTCTTGTAAGCTATGACACTGTCATTTCTACTGTCTGACATGTTCCATCTTTAATTTTCCTGCTACGCAATGATATTTTGGCTTCCCCATGTCCCAGCTGTATAGAGATGAAGGAAAACATTAGAGACCAAAGAACAGTTTTCAAAGACACAAGTACTATATTCTGCAGATGTGGTGTAGCACACTCCCTAGACTATCATGGTTTATTCTATGGCAATGCACATTTGACTTCTGTTGCATCCCTGTAACCTTCTGAATGTACCCTTCTGACTTACTGTACCTAATCTAACCATCTATTTTCAGATGCCTTTCTCCCCGTCCTTGTCAACGCTTCACAAGCGGTGGTCTAACTAGCTCATTTATTTTGTCTTTTCTCTCAGCCTTCCTTCAGTGATCTTCTTTTCTCCCGAGCCATGTCACTGAATGAGTGTAAAGTGTTTTGTGACAATGCATACCAAAGAGTGACTATAAAAATGAATCATACTGTATTTTTGAAAAGAGGCCAAGATGTAATCTGATTACATAGACTTATTCAAGCACTACTTTTTTCCACTAATAACAATGCACTTCATCTTATGTAAGCAAGAACAATCTTTTTTTAATCAGCTTCATGGAAATTCATTTTTAAGATGTATTAACTCTGCTAGAGCATAATGTCATTCATGCTCATGATATTAAATAAAGAATTGAGATTGTGGGACACTAGCTTCCATTTTTTTCACCTGTGAGAAATGTCATCATTTTCAGTGGATTTATTTAGGGGCTTTTAAAAATCGCTGGTAAGGGAAATAAACAAAATCTTTGTCAATTCATAGCATAATAATATGAGCTTCAGCTTAACTGAATGACTATTCTGGAATGCATGAATTCAGTTGAATGCTATCTTTACACGGAGTTTGGTGTAATTAATGGAAATGAAGTATTGCAGCACTGAAGGGTTTGAATAAGTGTTGAAGGACACTGTGGATAAGACCCATGGCTTGGCTGCAGCTCAGGGTAATTCACATATTAGAATAATGAAATGGTGAATTTTCATTGCTTGTCTCTCTGTTCCTTCTTTCAGCTTTGCATCATGATGGAATCAAAGAAATCTGTCTTCTGCCAGACAGCAAGAACTAGGTTGCTGGGGCAACATGTTGACTGCAAAAAACACTTAAAATAAAGGTGGCTTATTTCCAAGTCACTGTTTTTGGGGTTTTGTTCCCCTCCCCTCATCTTAATCAAAAAGACACACACTGGTAAGAAAGCCTTGCTGGAGGTTTTATAATCAATAAACCTATTGTTTGTAGAAGGATTATGAATCAGAAATGAATGTTAAGCAGGTGAGAAATGCACACTAGTATTTCTCAATTTAAAAAATATGAAAACTCATAGTAGAAGTACATAAAAGTTTTAGGAATGTTTTAAAGAACCTCTTTAGAAAGTATCTGCTTAACTAAGAATCGGTTGCTAGGATTTACAGAGATTGTCACAAAGTTGTTCCAAAATCTGCTTCACTGAAATGCTAACTGGATGAAAAACATGTTCTAAATGTTAAAAGAGTTGCAAAGGATTCAGCTGCACACTTCCCATTGAATCAAATGGAATATGTGTAGTTAAATTTAAGTTCAGTCCATTGGAAATGCTAATTGTTCATCATGAACATAGTAATGTTTCAAATATGAAGGCAAAAAAACCCAACAACACTCTTTAAGTAACAAAGATGTGACTCAGCAAAAAAGAAAACCAAAAAGAAGTGTTAAAAATAATTGCTCAGAATCTATCATCTTTATTGCATAAGAACTACAAAGTCTATTAGTAACAATGATGACTTAAAGAGTGCTTGCCAGAAATAAACCCCACTATGCTGAGGAGTTGAATAGTTTTCAGTTTTTCATACTAAAATAAATCTACAGTAGACACCAGGAAGCTATTTCAGAGATAGATCTTTATTGAATTATGACACAACACAGTCCGACTGACTTTACTTGCTCTGATAATGAGTCAAAGGCTCAATTGCAGGATGAAGCCTATCTAATTTAGGTGTCTTTTTATTCAGTGTTGGAAAACAAAAGGAAAGGTTAGGAGAATATATCCACTTGGGGGCAGTTCACTAAGTGTTCATTTAAAAATGGGTACTATATGGAAAAGAGCATGTGGTGCCTGCCTTTTTATATATAATGTAGAGGTTAGAGCCAGGAGTGATGGAATCTGGGCTGTGTTCAGATTAAAGAGAATTAAACTCTCAGTATAGAATGAGGCAGAGATCCTGACTTTGGTCTCATATGTACCCCGATGGGAAGAATGGCAAGAACAGCCAGAGAAGAAAAAAGGGTCTCTGCCACAAACTCAGTCTTCTTCCTTTCTGGAGCCAGAGTTCAGCTGACCTGCATACAGGGAAAGCCACATCACTGCATTTCTGTGTAGAAGAACAATCTGGAACAAACAGAAGAAATTATCTGTATAATAAAATAGAATATGTTGATTATAAAATTCTATCAGATTCTATAATTCTGTCGCTCACACACATCCCAAGGCCCACCTTCATTAGGTGCTACACAGTTTGGAGAACCTGATGCCCTGGAAATTGATGAAGGGAACAGGCCAGCCTCAACATACTGGAATCTCTAATTCTGATGCAAAGTGTGCAAGGCTTTAAGACTGCACAGGTAGATGACATGGAATTGGGAACAATTGGGCACATAACAAGGGAGTTCAGATGCAATGCACATTGGACTCTCGCCCGTGTGTTATGGGGTCCTATCCACAATGAACTATCTTATGGAAACTCTTCGTTTATGATCACTCTGCAAATTTAATTGGGCAAACACTCCATATAAATGCTAACATTTGTAGTCCCATATCCCAGTGGAAGGGATTCATTCTTCAGGTGGCCTGGGAACTAAAATCTGACAGACTGTTTCTTGAGTGGTTTGGTCCAATGGTTTTATTGTATGAGATATGAAAGTGCTTACTGATTCATTTCTAAAACTGAGTAATTCAAATAAATATCCATTTTGTTAATACTGCTTGAACTTGACTGTGAGAGTGATTCTGAGAAGTTCAGCAAGTTCAGACCCGTACAGATATGAAAATAAGAAAAAATGGAATTTCCAGGTCTCAGAGATCTAACCAAGCATATTATGAATACCAGGACAACTGAATGTTAGACTTAAAAAAATGGAAATGTATTTACATGTGTGATGTCATAGCCACACCATAGGATGTAGCACAGTTTTGAGAATTTCAAATTATTGCTGACTCAGGCAGATAATAATGCATAAATACAGCCACAATGCTTTCAAGCCCAAGCTGGCTCATGCGGAGCCAGAAGAATTGCCTCTGCAGTCTGGCTTTCCCTAACTTCCACTTCTGCTGTTAGTCTTTGTGGAGCCAAGGTTGTTGTCTCTGCAACCATGGTATAGACATGATCTAAATCTGCATAACACAAAGAAATACTGTGAACAACTTAGGAAACACACCAGACTTCCCAGTTCACTTGCCAGTGCTTTAAACACAAACCTGTTTTTCCTGCTACCTGGATTATAACAATGAACATGTTTTGCATTATGACGTTAGTGTCCTATCATCTTTTCCATAAGACTATGATGGCTTAAAACTAGCCACATTGTTGATGTCAATTGCTTTAAAGTAGAACACAATAATTAGTACCAATCAAGAAGAATAACTTTTCTAATAAAAATTATTTTTGTGGACATTTATTTGTATCATTACCTTTTCATTTTGGGGTGAAGACAGGAATCTATTTTTTTCTAAGTAGATATCTACTTAATTCACTGTTGTTAGTCTCCCTAGAAAGAACAGTTGTTGTGTGGTGTGTAGGTAAATGTTGCAGTATAGTACATGAAGAACTTGAGAACTATTGCTGGGAACATAATTTGCAAGAGGGTGGGATTCTTAGGGATGCTACAAGCCCAGGCTGCTGTGCAGTTTTCTACATGGCTTTGGAAGAGGGAAGACTGAAACTATGGAAAGAAAGCACTTGTTTGATTTTGAAGCAACTGCCCTTTAGTGTAGGACCTCCCTTGCATGAGAAGAGAAAAATAATTCTCATGCTATCCAGATGGATTCTCAGTCGAGCTGCCATGAGATTGATGAATGAGGTAAGTGCTGCTAGGTGTAGAGGTATGTGGTGAAAGGGCTAGAGTCCTTCAACACTTGTGTTTTATGAGTTAGTGACAGTATGAAACAGAACCTCTAATCCTGTTCAGAAAATCCATCAAGCTATGGAAGAAACAGTTCTTTTGGGGATAAACTGACAGTACTGAGAAATATACTTACATAGGCAGAGTGAACTTTCAGGTGATTCTTTCTCAAAATATTATACAGTAGTAAAATCCTTGTAGGAGGACTGCATTTAGCGAAGCATGCAGGTAGAAGTAGTCATCTTAGGCATTGCATTAAAATGGTACTACTGAGCATCTCAGTAGCATTTATTTCTCAGCTGAAAACTCCTGCTTGAAACTACTTCAGATTCAGGAAAGAATTACTGGCACTAAAATCCTCTTAAGTACGTTTAATTACTAGATCAGGTAGGACTTTCTGCTTTGCAGAGCTGGGTGTGCACTCCAGCCAAGCCCTGATTCCACTTCCAGCTTTCTCCTCTGTGTCACAGAAAAAAGGGCAAGTGATCTGACGGAAGCTGTGTCTTAGTGTGCTTTGCTAGTCTGGGAGAAGAGGGCCAAAACCAGAAATGAAACAAAATAGATATAAGTGTAGATACATTTAAAGAGATCAATTTGCTAAGCAGGCCTAACCATAAGCATAATAATTTAGGTATATAGCTAAGCTTTGTGGTTGTGTGATCAGTGAAATCTTAAGTGACAGTGCATGAAAGGAGGAGTTTCCCTTCCCTCAATAAATCCTTATTCCAGGGCTAATCTAGCCTCATGGCAGCCCTGAAATCTGTGCTGTTTGAGGCACAACTAATGTTTTCATTACTGCCCTCTGATTCTTTTCCAGCATGGGCCTCCATTACACCAGCACAACCACTTTCCTTACCTACCCTCCTCTCAGGAAGATGAAACCCTCATGCTCCCCCTGTGCAGAGCAATTTTGCTCCAGTGCTTTCTTATGAGAGTAGTACTACAGGCAAGGGATGGGGAAGAAGACTGAGGCCTGCAGCAAGGAAGGCTGACACTACTACCCAAGACAGAAGAGTGGTGAACGGGGCTGGGTGGGAGAAGAGGACAGTGGTGAAGATACCGCAGCGAGGTCTGTACTGCTAAACAACAGAGGGCCAGGTCTGATCCTTGGCTTTGATGCCATGTGTTCAGTTGGCACTCTGGGACCTTTCGCCCTCAAGCACACACTGGTCTTGTCTATGTGATGTCACACTTTCCCGTGAGATACCTCTGGGCTTCATGCCCATTGGACACATGCCCCTGTAGCCTTGTCCATATTGCTTTTCAGGAGGGTTCCCTTGCGTGAACAATCCCCAAAATTGTGTTTGGGTGTTTTCTTAGTGGGAGCTATCTGGAAGAGTCTGAGGCAGAGAAGGGGGAGAGAGCAGACAGATCAGCAGTGTGAATGGTCAGAGATCTTATTCCCCGGGCCAAGCAATGCTCCCTGTATTTTAGCAGTGCAGACATTGTTTTCAGTGGCCGGATGCACAGAGCAGGGACTCTTTGGCCTATGCAAGTTGGTGCAAGGTGAAAGASTGGACTGATACTGTGAGAACTGCTACGGCACTGTAGCATGAATACCTGCACAGTAGTGTCCCATATAGTATAGACCTTGTGGTACTGCTGTGATATCCGTGTATTGCCTATCTGTGGTGCAGATACTATGAGACCAGGGGGAAAGGTCTGGGTTTCTCACAGCAACATGAGAAATTCAGGTACAAATCTCAGTAGAGCATGTGTACCCCAAAACAGCATTGCTGGATTGAGTGAGAAACTGGCAACAGTCTCACAATTCAATTCAATTAAACTCAGTTAAATTCAGTTYGGTTCAATTCTTCAGTATTTTGCTTTTTGACTTTTATACAACTATTTCTTAATCTAAAATGAAAAAATATTTATTCTTGTTCATGTGTCAGACATGGTTGCCTCACTTTCTTTTCCTGTTATGTCCTTGAACCATGACTTAATTTAGGCAAAGTATGGCTTTCTAACATTTTTTTTTTCCCAAGACATTTATTCTGGTTAATATCTCAGGAAGCGCTTCTTGAATGACTCCAAGATTTTTTATTTTTATTTTTTTCCTTTTGGAGCCACAGACAAAATTGCTAGTTTAAAACATTTGGGCACATCTTATTGTTCTCTTCTTTCAACAGATCCAAATCTGTACTAAATAAATAAGGATGAAAGAGAAACAAAATTACATTTGTCACAAAGGGAAGTGAATATACTGAATGTTAGATAGCTCTTCAGTTTCCATAATCATTCTAAGACCTGGTTGTAGTAGGTACCTAAAGAATTATTTCTATATTGTATCATGAATCCTATCTTCTAGGTAAAATTCTCTGTCAGTTGATCTCAGCATCACAAGAGGAGTGTTGATGTACATTTTAGTTTTTCGTCAGTGAAAAGGTGCTTATTTGTTTCTACCCTTTAGAACATGTTATCACAGTGCTATCACAGCACCAGCACTGGATATAGGTAACAGTGGGATTTGGGAGCAATTAAAATTCCAAGTTATACTGTTACATAGTGCCAGGAACAAAACCCAGTAACATAATGCACCCACAATGTGGCATTGCAACTGAAAACCAGAAAGCATCAAAAACTCTGTTCTGCTTGTTGTAGTTCCAGGATATAGTTCTTACAACATTATCTGCATGGTAGTATCACTCTGGCTGTTACAGTGAAGAATAGTTTCTGCTGAACTAGGCTAGAGAATATGCATCTGAAGACATGGGAACTGCTATAGATATCATGTTAGTGAACTATGAAAAGGAAGAAACTTTTCACACAGTTTTACATGAAGAAAAACTGCATAAGTGATATAGTATTAAGTGAGTGGGAAGAGTTGATAGAAGCACTCATACATCACAGAAGATCAGTATCAGTGATGCTTAGTATGCTCAGAGCAAAATAACCTTGAGGCTATGAAATTTTAAGATATAGCTCATAAATCTGAGGAAAGATGCAGTTTTCTTTCCTTGCCCTAGACTAATGGATGAACAATGAATATATAATCTGAATAGATTTTTTATACAGTTATTTGTTTAATTCCACTTTTAAATATTCTGTGAGCAATCTGCAATTTGTTCTTAATTCTAATTATTACTTATATCTATATTTACGAAAAAATCTCTTGCGTTCAGCACAAAAAATGGGAAACATACAAATCAAAAAACCTAGTTGTTGTAGGTTTCTCTGATGAAGCAACTATGAGGGTGAATACTCTATGCTGAAGGCTTTTCAAAAATTAAGTAGGGTAAATTACACTTTTGAGTAGCATCTGTCTCTTTCTTCATTTACCCTTTATGGAGTTAATGATAAACTGGTAGGATTCATCTAATAAAATGAAGACATTTTAGCAGTTTAGAGATCAATTCTTCTCATTCTAATGCAGATATCTGAAGTACATCAACATAATCATTCTCTAAAAGTGCTTATTTCTTCCACTGCCTGTAAGGTCTTTCATATTGGATGGCTGATTCAGATGTATACATCTACATTTTAAATGTCTAAAGTTAGGTGAGTTAAATCTATCACTCCTCCCCTCCTCACTTAGATATATCAATTGAAAGTGTAAAGTTGGATGGGAAGAATACAGGCTTTAAAGGTCCATTCTGGATTGTGTTTTCTCTTTTTCATTTTACTCTCACTTGGACAGGATTTCCCTTATATTTATCACAGAGGAGCCAGAGCAAAAATCAATAATTAACAAAGCTAAAGGGTGAACTTCAAGATTAGTATCACAAAAAGGAAAAGCAGAAAGGGGAAAGGCAAAAGGAAAGGAAAAAGGAGGAAAAGTAGGTAAGGGAGAGAGGAAGGAAAGAAGGAAGGAAGGAAAATAAGAAAAAGAAAAAAATAAAATAGTGAAACAGAGAAAGAAAAGATTTTGGGGAATAATTTCCCATATTTTTTCAGCAGTCTTAAATACTTCTGTTCATTATTTATATTCCTTATTTGAACAAAATCAAATATATTGTATATCAAAGAGATTTTTTTCTTGAATGTTGATGTTTGAAGTTATGTACCAATCTGATGTGTTGCTGCTTTCAGAAGAACGAGGAGCAGAAGGTGAAAGAATTCTTTCATATCCACAAAAATCAGTGTATTGCAAAGTCGACATACGGTTGGTACTTTTAAGGGCAACAGTGTAATTCCAATGTACACAATGGGATTTTTGTTGTATAACCATGATGAACAAAACTCTTTCTTTAAAAGTATATTGGTTTACTTGTCATCAGCCTAGATTTCCTCTTTTTGTTTCCTTTATCAGATGGGTGAAGTTAAAACATCTCAGCATAGGCATAACATGTACTCAAGTATTCTAGTTTGTATTTTAGGGACTGGGTCCATACTCCCAATCACTACACAATGAAAGGATTATACATTAGAAAGAACTGTATGCAATCAAGAAGAAATTTTAATTAATCATAAATAGAACTGGTTTTGTGGAAATAATTTGACCTGACAGTTCAAGGTTTGATCAGCACATCACAGAGATTAAGAATACTTTTGACTTGAACAGACAGAGTCCCAGAGAGTGACGGCAGTCTGAAACACTTTAGAAAAGCTAGTGTGTACAGATCACAATGTCATTGTTTCTCTTAATGCTTCCATTCCATTAGGAACCAATGCGGGACTCTTTTAACTTCCGAGAAACCTTCCAATATCACGCTGTCCTGGTCAACACTGAAGCAACAGAGATTACAAGACATCAGACTACATCTTTTGTCCCATGTTCTGTGTGTATAAAACAAGGAGTCAGCTTCCCTTTGAAGTACTAATTGACTGTCTGTATCAGTCAGCACCTAATCCCTTTCCCTCATGCATTTAGGTCTCCACAGTAACGGAGCTGCCCTTCTTTGGGGTCTAGGCTGTGAAGCACTTACAGTAAATGTGTAGTATATAAAGGGAGTAATTGATCTCAGTTTTAGAAAACCCATCTAAAAGCAACTAGACCTCCTAATTCATGCTTTAGTCTAACAGCAAGTAGATGAATGTGAGTTAAGAGAAAGGAACTCTAGAATAGAGTACATTAAACAATTAGCAGTGAAAAAAGAGGCATCTGATCTTATTTATTTCTTTATTTTTTTTTACACAGTTTATCCAGGAACAGGGGGGTACCAGCGATTTACTGATTGATCTGGGTCCTCATATTTAAGGTTGCAGATGTAATCACAAAGAATTTGCTTGATGTTGTTAGGCACAGCTCCAATCACTACCTTGCTCATTACAAGAACTGTTAGTACAAGACCTTAAAGATGCATTTTACCCATTGCTGGGAGCACAAGCCACACACAAGTGATCTTTTAGAGCTGATAGCCTCAGAGTCTAGGCAGGAGACTAAAGTGAGTTGCACTTATTTGATTGTAATCTCTGCTCCTCCCATGAAACTGAGATCAAGAAGGAGCCCACTTGGAATGTGAGTTAGTTATATGTAAAAGGAGAGTGAAAGGGACATAGTAAAGGGGACTTGAAGGACATTTTCCAGCAAGTACTGCTCTGTGAATTATAAGAGATAACAATGCCATAGACCAGAGTAAATAACCAAAAATGCAGGTCCTCAGACGCACAAAAAAGTAATTCATGTGGGAAGCACTCTGACAAGCAGTAAAACTTTAGACTTAATGAACACTGACTTTTCAGGGAATGTTTTTCTTTTCTTTGAGAAACTTATTGGAAACATTTATATTTTAGGAATGTGATAAGTTTTCTTTTGTATATTACCAAAAAATACAAGTTTTAAAAGAAAGAATATTTCCTCAAAAGGAAGTAATAAACTGTTTGGTATTAATTCCTGGCATGTAGCATTTATGCCCATTTAATTACTCCTTAACTTAAAATATTATTCTGCACACTTTTTTCATTCACTTTGTGATGTTAAATTATTAACCTTTCAGACCCAAGGTAGGGAAGTTTTATATTCAGGCAGGATACATTAATATAGCTTAAGAGGAATCATGCCTGTGCTATTACCACTGGGAACTCACAGCATGGATCTAAGATAGAATATTTTAAATATAGAATGGAAAAGTCCGAAGAATTCTTACCTTTGTTAGACCTCAGTTTTATAGAGAAGTAGATGACATGCTTGGCTGAAAATGTTTTCTATCAAGTATAGGCATAACATGCGTTGATTGAAAACTTCTAAAATAACTAGCAATTCTGTGTGCCTCTGTTTTGGGGTACCTGGCTTGCCATACCATAGCAGAGGATTAGTTATTAAGAAACATCATTTTCTGGAAAATCATTCTACCAGTCCCTTTTGAAAATCTTTGCCAGTTTTTGTCAGACGGTTACACATAGTCCAATTAAACTTTCATTGAGATCTTGGATTAGCTTGTTATTAAGCAATTATTTTAAAGTACCCTGGTATGGTTTCTGAGGTCATCTTATTTTTGTCTTTATTTAAAATTCAGCTCTTACAGGTGAGTGAGTTTTGCTGGTCTCTTGGGTGGTCACTTAAAACAGGTTTCTACATATGACCAGGACGGCCATATAGACAGACCATGTAGCTATGTAGTGAGGGGATCAAGACATAGTGGATGGTAGAAAAATAAACAAATCAAGCAAAGAACATAATCCCACTTGTGCTACAGCTGCCTACCCCTTAGCAACCTTTTTGTTTTCCTATTCTTCTATTGTTCCTTGAGCAGTAACTACCCAATATTCCTCCCCTTTCAGGAAATGTCCCCATATTTAGAAAAGATGAAATCTAAAACATATCTCCATTGTCAAGCCCACATTGCCCTGACTCTGATGCTGTGCTATGGCTCTACTCATATTTATTCATTTGGATGGAGAATTTGGAGTGAGTCCTCTTTGGGTAGAACTGGGTTCACCTAGGGAAGGGAACCCCAGGCCCAACCCAGAGGAGAGCCCCAGCCCTTCTCTATGAGAAGGAGGGCTAGGAGGAATCAAAGCCTTGAGGCCAGTCACCCTGACTACCACGGTTTTGAGGTTTTTAACTAACTATTTGGAGTTTTTGCTTTGCAAGGGAGATGAAGTAGATTGATGCCTCTGTTCATGGAAGAGTAGGAGAGGGGAAGGAATGACCAAAGTTGTGTTCAGTCAACAGACTTTTCTAATTCCTCCTCCTTCTCTTGCCCATACAAGAATGGCATTTGGTGATTCCTCACCTTTCATAATATCTGCTCGAGTCCTTCAGCACCCTTGATTGCTTTTTCCTGGGGATGGGCAGAGAAAAGGGGGTTCACTTTTAGCTCCAATTCAGACATCCGAGTTAGGTTTAGATTGTCAATTCTGATGTGAACAGAATACATGCCTACCTACATATTCTCTAAGGCAACCTAAACATTTTCATAAAATCACAATCCATGACAAATATTTTTATCAAAATGCATTTAATTACAAATCTTTAAGAAAAGGAGAGTGAGAGATTCTGATAACAGCAATAGAAAGTATATTATTCTACCCTGACTCATAAGAGAGACCACTAAAATTACATTACAGATAAAAGAATAGAACAGATCCATAAGATGGAACAGTTCACAATTTGGATTAGAACAGTCCTAAGGATAGTCTGAAGACTGTTGGACTTTAGTCAATGAGATACTTGTAACATGGAGGAGGTGGACAAATATAAATGACCTTGAACTAAAATGACTAAAGAGTAAACAAAAATTCAGACCTAAGTTTATTTCCTGAGGAATTTATTTTGTAATCCTTATGTAAAATGAAAAATCATAGCTTTTTAAAGCCAGAAGTGTTCATTGTGAATTACTTCCATGAGCAGTCCTTATTGACTTCACTAGGATTAAGGCACAGCTTAAACAATGGTGAGTAACAGAAAAGAGTTTCTGACATGGTCAAATGTAACTTATATTTTGTAATTAGATATTTTACCTCTTCGTACTAAACAAGTAATCAGCAGCATTTCACAAATTATTTTCATTTGTACTTCTTTGATTATTGTATGATTTTCCCCTCCATTCATATTGTAGCTCAAAAAAAAAAAAACCTTTACCACTATCCAAACTGTACCTCAGTTTGATTCAGCTATGAAACAAAATAGCCAAATTCCTCATACTTTGACTTGAAAAATGTAATAAGCTTGTCTTTGTTTTTCTATTGTTGCTATGCCAGGGGAGGAGAAGAGAGCAATCTATTTATTATGTATTGTTTTCTTTTCTGCATGTTACTGCCTCTTGGTTTGAACTGGAAAAGGTCACTTCCTGTGAATGTATTAAGAGAGATATGAAACTATCAATAATCAGTGCTTTATAAAATATTATCAATAATTTACATATTTTAAGAATGGACCCATAGTGTTTCAAGGAAATATGCCAAACGTTATCCATGTGTAACCTCCTGTTAAATGCTTTATCAGCAAGAGATAATTTAAATCATCAAACAAATTCCAGCTTTTGTGTCATGATGGGCTATGTACTAGGGTCTGGCATATTTCACAACAACAAGCTGTGGTTAGGTCCTTGGATAAGGAGGTAAGGTATGAGAAGGCCATGAGGATCACTTACTCAATGAGAAACCATGCATGAGTCTGGGATACTCAGAAGACATTAGAAAATTAAATGATAGGCAGCAAAGGGAGAGGCTACCTTTCTGAGGTAAGTTTAAGAGGAGGATCAAGGAACTGGAAGAGGTAGAGGGGAAGCGTAAGGTTAGTCCATTCAGGAGAGACGGAAAACATATTCCAGAGACTCTGTGACTCAGTCTTAATCTCCCTCTACAGATTTGCTGAACAGGAATAAAGTGACAAACTGCATTCTGCTTATTAGCCTCCTTCAGCGTGGTGATAATAGGGAGTGATTCAAGCATCTGGCAAGGCAGCCTCTTTAGAAAGCAGCCATGTGAAAATCATACAATATGAATGATCAGCCTAGGGTATTGCTGTCAACCAGGCAGTGCACTGGACATGTTGTTTTTAGTCTGCTGTCAGGGAAAACAGTGAAAAGGAGTTAGGAAGTACACTCCTTATCTTGCATGCTGCTGTACTCCTATCCATCACAAAAAACTTTTTTTTTTGAAAAAGCTTTTTCTAAAGGAAACATCTGTCATTATGTTGTATATTGAGATCAACACGTTTTGCATTCCTTGTGGTGTTATCATGCCCTTTCATCAGCTAACCAGCTAATTTACACCACCGAAACCTTCCTGTTACAGATGGAAGGAAGGATTTGATGTAACCTGAAACCCTAACTGTAAGGGTCCGGCGGGGGCGACGCCTGGACTCCCGGCAGGAACAGATACACAAACACAAGGCACACTAAGGTCRATGCTGAGCGTTTATTACCTCTGCGTCTGAGCGGGGGTTCCCCAGCGATTTCCCGATTGAGGCAATAAAGGAGCGGGAGAGTCCCTGGCACCGCTGAGCGTCGGTCCATGGCGAGGAACGCCGGGGGGGCACTATACGTGGRTTTTGTGTACTACACACATGAGCAGTGGGCACATTGAGCTCATCGCTAATCTCGAGTCAAAGCCCAGGTGCACACYACACTGGCATAGGCCCAGCTACATGGCTATGGGTCAACATGTCCTRTTGATGCTCCTTTTCCCACGGAACRGTCTGGCTAGCTTCCATCGCCTATCTCCTCGACATTCTTCCGTGCTTTCCCATACACTAACTTACTCATTACCCAACAGAGAGTCACTCTGATATAGTAATGAATACAATGAATGTAAAGGCATTTTAATGGAACCCTTCCCTGCAGCTGGAGAACATCATTCTGTTTGAAGAATTCTTGGTAAACAGGCATTCTCCAAAACATAAACATTTGGTTTTTTAAATGAATATTTATTCTGTTTCACTTTACATTTATTTGTAAAGAAGAAATGTCTGTATAAATACATGATTAAGATCTAGAGTGCATGTTACCAAAGAGGAATTGTGGCTTATTCCTGATCACTGTAGGAATAAAACATTATGAACTTGTGATGGTCAAAGGAAACACAAAATTACAAGCTTCTTTTAGTACATTTAGGGTGGGAGGGTGCATGGTTGTACATTCAGAGCTTTAAGTGCTCCTCCGGCCCTTTTATGATGCATAGGACATACATAATCACACAGCAACAGTCAGAATCATTTGTAAAGCTGAAGAGCTTGTGTTTACTCTTAGCTGGCCTGGGGGCTGGCATACAAAGTAGGAGAAAGGAGATAAGAGAAGTCTTTCTTGCATATCACTCAGTGCCCTCAGTTACTGCTCTTGCTCTCCTTGGATCTAAAAACAAGGGAGGCTTAATGTCCTCATTCAGGAAAGCATTTAGCATCACTTTAAGTACATGAGCTGTCTCACATAGGCTTTTCTATATCTTTACAATGCTCCTCATTTTAAATATTTGATGGTAAGATGATGCTTCAACTAAGGCAAAACCAGAATTTTTGGCTCACTTCTGGCTGCTATTCAATGGAAGGAGTTCCTAGCAATGAATACTCTTCCTGGGAAGACCATAAATGTGAAGACGCGACTGTCAGAGCATGCTGTCTGGGAAACTGTGATCTGCTCCTCTAAGCCTCTACTTTTGCTCTGCTCAATTCAGCCAAACTATGTCAAAATGAATGTTTCTTTCTTAAGTTTTTCATGGTTGCAAATCATTATATACCATATTAGAACCAAAGTCTGTGCTTGGATATTCATACAGGTTTCCAGATGATATGAGTGAGTCAAGGACATTGATATGAGTATATCTCAGCTGGGCCTGCTTACATCAGGTATGCAGTGATTTTGAACAATTCTACCTGCATTCTGAGGGTAGAATTAGACACAACGACTTATGTGTAAGATCATTGCACAGTCTGAGAGGACAAACTGTGAGAACAAATTCAGGCCTCCCCCCGCCACACACACACCTCTGCCTGATCCATTAACAGTGTTGGGAACTTAGCAATACAAACCAAATCCATTTTTTTTCCCCCAAATGTATGCGTACATGGAACTTTCCAGGAGGAAATGTAAGATTTCAAAATAATAGGGAGATTATTGTTTTCAGAAGGGGTAGATATCTTGTATTTGGTTTAATTTCTTCCTCTTGCTATTTTGGCCTTGATTCCCAGACTGCTGATAATTTGCAATCATCTGTGTCACAGGTCAGCAAGAAGAATAACAGCAAAAAGAACCTGTCTGGTTCTGTATGACTCCTGTCTGATTCCTCTTGCTGAAAAGTTTCCATTACCCCCTTGAAAGAGTCCAGGAATGCTATGAAATACCACATGTAGAGTTTTTCAGAAGTTATTTTCAAATTCAGATGAAACAAACAGTTTCAATAAGATTAAAATACCTTGGGAGAGTGGAATTTTCCAGAAATCAAAATAGTTAACATAAATTATTGTTTTATAGAAGTCTGAAGCTTGTGGAAGAAATAATTCAGAACATGCCTTTCTTGTCTTATTGCTGTGTACATTTTAAAATAAGTGGGATTTAGGATGGACTAAGAACAGCATTTTTGCCTTGATATTTTTTCATATATTACATATTTAACTTGATTGGCTTTTTTTATGTTAATGGTTCAGAGTCTTTACAGGAATGTTTGCAGGAAAGGAACACTGTTGGGTTCTGTAGTTATTTTTTTTATATGCATCCTGGGATTTTTAATATCACTAGGATGATCTACCTGATTAAACTGCTGTGCCTCTTAAACTGTAATTGACTGAGTAATATCTGAATAATTTCTTTGTTCAGTGCTCCCATCACACTTTTTGCTCATTCTTAACTGCTCTCTAGGAAGACAATTAAGTGCATACCAAACTATATATGAACTCTAAAAGGAGTAAATGGCGCTCAAAAGTCAAAAAGTCTTCTAAATGCAAAGAGATGGGTTTTTCTGAATGGCATTTAAATGCTTAAACATTTAACCATGTGATTAACCTCTATCCAACTGTGTATTACTTCAGAATCTTATGAATTATCTCCATCCTCCCCAAAGATATGTAAAAATTATTTCTTTCCCTATGAAGAGGTCATCCTTTTGAACAACATTTCAAAAATTGCTAATAAATACATGTGTGCTAATAGATATAAATTTGGAGAAAGTAACCTGAATTGATAGCACTAAATATCTTACCAATGTAGTTAGACTCTGCTCTAGTAGATATCTAGTAGATACTTTAAGTAGTGTGTTTATGTAAGCCATTCGCTGTCATTTGTCCTCAGGACCAGGAGTTAGCCCTATTTCCTCTTTTGCATAGTGGGAGGATGTAGGTATAATGGATGGGAATAGAAATTGCAGACATGGACCTGGACAAATCCAGGTCTTGAATAAACACATAACAATAAATGGTCTTCATTGAGACAACTTGTAGTCTAGATATAAATTAACCTATTGATATAGACTGAGGATCAGGACATATTATTCAGTCAGATAGACACTGGTGTTTGCAAATGAGCAATGCAACATTGTAAAATTTTAATATGCTTCAGAGAAAAAAAGTGTGTTTTAAAGACAGATTAAGATTTGTGGATGGTTAGACAGTATTCTTGCTAAGTCTGATGGAAAAGTGGGGGGTTGAGTACAAAAATATATATTTTTTCCTACAGCTAAGGAGAAGGTGAAAAACCTTGGAATATATATGTAGAATAAAACTTTACTTCTTAGTACTGGATCAGGTCGTGTGAGTTTAAGCTAGGAAGGGCTTTGAAGAGCAAAGACAGGGAAAGATCGTCTCTCTTGAGGCCAGAGAGAAGGAAGAACAAATCAAGAGATGCACAGAGTGATGATGTTGTCCAGGCTATATTTTAAGGGAGAGAAAAATTCTTTTTAGTGGCAGCATTCCAGATGGATGTGATGTTACTTTAAAAAAATCTTGTTATGAATAAAAAGGAACACACCATATATATACATATGGACCTAGAAGTTAATTGTTAGCCCAATTAATGTTGTATCTTTCTAAAAAAAATACAATAGACATTATTATTAGTACAGTTACATTACACTTACAGTCTGAATTAATACAGAAAAGCCTCATACAATTAAAATGGTAATATCAAAAAGACTTCTTAGTACGTACCACTTTGATGTTATTCTCCCCTTCTGAACGTCCCTCTGGGTCCTAAGGCTGACAGTGTCAGTCATCCTCACACAGAAAGGTGGGACATCAGCATCCTGACTTCTTCACCTGGACAAGTTCAGTGTCGGTGGTGGGAGTCCCTTCCCCTGCAATCTTGGGCCTGCTTGGGGCTATTTTTGTATATCTTCTTAACAGACTGTTTTTTTTTCAAACGGTTCCAGATACAATTTGAAAGTTGCACAATAGCCAACCCATCTTTAATTAACATAAATGGCTGCTATTTTTTTAAGTGATGATTACCTAGATTTGTTAGTCCTTTACCATAAATTATATTTACAGAAATATGCTAAAACAGGCTAGACAACAGTCAGTTAACCACTTGGGCAATAGTTATTACAGCTAGAACAAGCTAAAACCCATTAACACCAGGACAAACCCAGACAAGTTTTGAGAACCTGAACTGTTAGGTCAATACAAAGCCTATGGCCTTTTACCAATGATGACAAATATATCATTTTTACTGGCTTAGTATGTGTGGGGCATGAGTACATTATTAGAGTCAAAGAAAAGTCTGTTGCAGTCATGAAGGTTAGAGCCTTCCACATGAGCTACCTCTCCGAGGATAGCCCTATATGCTGGGCATAGAACTTGCAGAAAGGCCTGTGATGAAGATGCTTACGAGCTTATGGGTTTCAAAAACAGACAAGAGAGTTACTCTGCCTATTGTCACTGAGAAAGAATGTAATAGAGAAGGTTTGGAAGGAAATAAGAGTTCTTTTTTAGCCTCTAGGGAAAATCACTTTAGGAAGTGGTATCAGCATTTCAGTCTGACCAAAACTGGAGACGAGATAGATTAATGAATTGTTCTGATACGGACTGTTATTTAATTTGTGTCTGTGGGTGAGGTTACACGAAGATAGAGATGAACCCTTTAAAACTAGCATGAAAAAAATTGAAAGGACATGCTGAAGACATAACTAGAATAGTAAAAAAGGAATGAAGAATAGATTCATGAATGAAAGACTACACAAAGCATCAGGTAAAAATATAGCTGATTGTTTTCATGTCAATAGGTCAAATAGACGAGTATATGAGGTATTTATTGATTTTGCTCTTTGGCTAAAACAAATCATGACAAAGCTTCGGTGAGAATAATTTAAACTAGGTGCAAGTGATAGAAACTTGTTTTGGAGAAGTTCTTGAATTTCCCTAAATATGAAAACAATAATTGAACTGGGTGTTCTCTGCTATGTGCATTTTTATTGAGTTTCTACTTCTGGATTTGGTGGAAATAACACTGCTCCAGAATGTGCTCGTAATGTGGGAACCAACTGGTGTTCAGTTGATACTGAAGATTCAATTTATACTTAGATACCTGTTGAGTTTTAAGCATGTGTGTTGTCCTACTGTCCCCATTAAGTAGGAACTCATTGGTAGGAACTAGTAGTTAGAATAGCTTTGAATTTTTTAGCAGAACATTTGTCCTCAGAAAATGTTGATTCATCAAAACCTTTCTTATGGTGATATGTTTTCATGAATTTTCTTTTGTAGGGCTTTCAGTACTGGGGTTTTCAGACTGAAGATGAAACTGAGACAGCCAGTCTCAGGCCAGAGTGGCATCCTAGGCCAGAGCCTGGAGCACTCAGATGCTGCACATATTGCAGTTGGTCCTTTCAATGGCTGATTTGGAATAGAGACATTAAATCTGGGTCTTTGACACCCTGCAAGAGTTCCCTCAAAACTGGAGTACCAGCCTTCCTGGGGTGGGTGTCACTGCTTTTGTTTGTGAAATACATAAATAGATTTTTGAGCCTGTCCCACTGACGAATGACTACAGTTTGCTTTACCTGATGATTCTTTTCTGATTGGCATGCCATATTGACATTTGAACACCTTACAACACATTCCCCATCAGATCAGTGATTTGTATTATAAGCAAGGGTAGATTTAATGCTAAAAGTCTTTTAACACTTCATTTATTAACTTCTTCATACTTAATCCAGGACCATTTGTCATATGGACTCAGCCTAAGTAATCCTTTTAACCAGTTGAGGATTCATCCATCAATATCACATTATCTAAAACACTTTCTTACACCAGCCAGTACTGTATCAAAAACATTCTCAAAGTCCAAATGTTGATTACATCTGCTACGTTACAATTGGCTGTTTTTATTTTCACATTATATTTTTGTTAAATATGACCTCTTGATAATCCATGCTGTCTATTACTCATTAGTTACCCACGTGTCATTCTGTGTCATTCTTATAATCATTGACTTTCAAACAATTTTCACAGAAGAATTTTAACGTTTTAGTTTGTTCTTCCTTGGCTTAAAGTGTATGAGATTCATATTATGTCTATTCAACAATTTACTCTTTTTATCTTGGATAAAATGAGAGGGCTGGATTTAGCTGCATTTATTCACACTGAGTTGTAATGGTGTAGCCTTGTTGACTTAAACTCATTTTATTAATGATAATTTCCAAACCTTCATTGGTGTCGTTGACCAACAATTACCTTTCATGAGGTGAGACAGGCATCTGAACACAAAGTTTAAGAAGTGGTGCCTTGGACATAGGAGACCACATAAAATTTCGCTACAGCTGGTTTGTTTCTGCAAGTTTCCTCATTGAACATTTTTTCCCATTGAACAAACCCCAACCCCCACACCCCTAAGTAATCCAACAGCAAATTCTTTAGAAGACATAAAGATGCTTTTGGCAAAAATAATCCTTTGGTTCAAGTGGGTCTTGTATTAAGAACAGGAGCCTCTTTCCTAATGAATTTTTATGGTGTCCTTTTTTTATTCACTGTGATAATTAGATTTTTCTCTGTTCTGTATTTCTGTATTACGCTTTAAGCAAATTATTATAGGTTTTCCTCCATCCCACTAAAAGAAAAAAGTAAAAATGAAAAAAAAAAGAAAAAAATGTGTCGAACACAAATCATTCTACAGAAGCACGTTTAGGCCATGCTTTTGTTTTTGCAGTAGAAACAATCTGTTTGAAATAAAATAAATCACTTCCTTCACCTGCATGTCTCTGTGCATAGCTACATGTGCTCACTCTCTTCACACTCTTTCACTTAAGAAACAGATGTTACTTGCTCCAACAGGAAGGGAAAAGGTGCTAGCAGGCTCTCTGAGACCAGCTGGTTATGTAGAGTGTATTATATTCCTGCAACAGTTTATTCTCCTCAAGACTGACTTATTGCTTTCTACTTCTCCATATACTGTATAAAACTTCCTGTAGCCAGAGGAAATTTAACCTTGTCATAAAATGTCCGCTTAAAGGATCAGATCACCCAACTTTAGCCTTCTCCTAGTCTCTCAATGTTTCTCACCTAAGGTACGATCCATTTTAAAATTGAGGTGATTCAGAAGATTTTGCAATGATAATTTGAGTATTTACAGGAATTAGGCATGGTAAATGAATATGTAGACTTCTATAGGTTATTTAGATTCTCATCATATTAGTGATCTGAAAGTCTTTCTCAATGATACTCATTCGAGAGCATGTCTGAAACTAGTTAGCTGAAATATATGTCAGCATGCTGCTAAAACAACCTTCTCTCAAGGCAATTTCCCCAGACAGCTAGTGACTGAGTGTTAAAGCTGAAGGAACAAGCCTGGGTTTTCATACCCTGTTGCATGTAAATAGGAAAACTGGGAAAGCAGCTTCATACTTCATGAACACAAAATAAACTGAGTTAACAAAGATTTCCCTTTTGTTTGTGTGCACAAAGAGAGATTTTCCCAAGTAAACAACTGACTCAAGAGCTAAAGGAAAATAAAGCACTTCAGCAGAGTTTCACTGTGCAACTCTGGCAATGCCACCCTACTCCTTAACTTACATGTCTTTGCTATGATGAGCCAGTTTTGTCTCTAGTGATGACAAAAGACTGACAATCCTGACGAATAGTGCCAAATACTGCGTTGCTTCTGCTGTGCTGTCAAAAACAAAGACAAAACTGAAACTACCCCAAAACTGCTCACCTTGGCCCCCAAACTAGTATTTGAACAGACTCTAGAGGTGAAAACCTAGTGGCTAACCTTCAGCTGTGATCTCATCAAAGCACTACTCATTTTAAAGGTAAATTATGGTTATAAGAACAGTCAAGAACTTTATGAGTGAGAAGAGAATCTAAAAATAGGACATTAGAGAAATATATGCACAGACTTGTGTTGGTGTTTTATCTTACAATGTTAGCCCAGGACTTCTCAAATCTTACATCTTTACAAGAATAAAGTGACCAAAAGAAAAAAACGAAATCTTTGTGAGCAGAAGGTGCATTCCCAGGATGAAAACAAAAGTGACATTTCAGCTGAAAAAGGGAAGTTAAATTAATGATATGGAATTGCAGTAGCATCATGAGATGGGAAAAGCTGTTCTGGTAATTTTCATATTAATCATTGAGTACAATTTTCTGGCTATGATTTTCCTGTAGGCTGAATAAGTAGAGAAAAAGTAGAAGCAGGGAGGTGCTCAGAAGGCATTGCCAGTCATTAAAGAACCAGTAGGATTGAAAGTTTAAATTCATACCAAAACTGAGATGTTTTCAGATTCAGCTTTTTGATCTTGGCCTATTTCTGTTTCATGAATGCAGGAAATACATGGTTCTGTTCTGCAGTGCATATCATTTTATGTAGTCTGGGGTGAGAAAATGAATGTCTATACAATACTGTTTGTTTTAACCATCTCAAAGTTAGGGAGTGGGATTCAGCTTCTGATTATGACACATCAAGAAGTCTACACTTAGGCATATGCAGTGCAGATGTCTATATTTCAGCTAGGGGGTCTAAACTTACATAGGACTTTAGACAGCTGTATCAAGCCTTAATTGTGTAACTTTTAGACAGCAAGGCGATGATTCATGTGTCCACTCATAGCTGTGAAATACCTTCCAGGTATCCTGCCTGGCCTCCAGTTGCCACTCCAGGAAGGTGTTGTTTCCCATAAGTACTGTGTCATTTCTCATAGCTCCATGTAGATTTCTTAGATCTCCAAGGCATCTCCACTGGCACTAGGTGCTGATGTGGGGGCATATGAATCAAGCTGCTTCAGTTAAGTGAGATGAATCCTATCCAAAGTATGCAGAGTGCTTTACCAGCCAAAAAACCTGTTCTGAGTTGGCTCTGCTTGGAGTGAGGAGTATGGGGCTGGGCCAGAGGTCCCTTCTAACTTCAGTTATTCTGATTCTAGACTGTATGAAATCTAACGGCCAGAAGAGGTATCTGTAAGTCTGTTTGCAAACGGCAGAAAGTAGAATTTTGCTGTCTCTAGCCTCTACCTAACTTATTTCCATGAAGTAAAAATATTCTGTTTGATTTCTCAGCCTTATGTTAGTTGAGGAATTTCAGTTAATATGTCCCAGTTTCTCCCATGTATTGGGAAAAAAAATCATAAAACAGGGGCTTCATAAACCTGGTGAAAAAGATACTAGCCATCTATCACTTTGTATCAAATTTAACTTTGACAGAAACTGAAGAAGCTGATTCAGTTAACCATACACACAAACTGTGATTCCAAATTTGGGATTTCAAGAGAGAGCTTTTGTTTGTTTCACTCGTCTGCCTTCCTGTTAGTTAGGTATTATTGGTCTACAATGCTATAAAAAACTTTTTTTGTAAAGTCCTGATTTACTGAAGTTAAAGACACCTTTTTGTTAAACTCACTACAGTACAAGATTTCACCTACTATGCAGAAAGTGTCTCACAGCTCTAGCCCTGCGTGCAATTGATGCATTAGGACTTTTCCCAGAATGCTTTGCATTGTTGACAGAATATTATAGGAGACCCGAGGAGTAATGAGGAAAAGAAGTCAAATATTTCTGAAAGAATGGCAGGTGGAAAGAAAAAGAGAGGCAATTGGAAGGTAAACTAAAATTTTCTCTAATCAGTTCCACTCAGTGTAAGAACAGATGTGAAGCACATGGCTTAAAGGACTGGGATTTTGCCAAAGAAAAAAAAAAAAAAAAAGAAAGAGGGAGGAAGAAAGGGAAAGGGGAAAGAAAGAATAAAAACATAAGTAACTGTAAAAATATGAATAAATGATTCTGTGTTGGAGACTGTGTTGGACTGGAGACTGTCTGCAATTCTTGCCAATATCTAGGCTAGACCTAGCTAGGGGAGGCCATAGTTTGAAAAACAATAATTATAACAGTATGTTTGCATAGGACAATGAGCTCTTCCAAAAATCAGTTGAATAGTCACTTTCTTTTGTGCTCAAATGAAAAAAAAAACATAGCTACATTTTTATAGTGTGGTGTTTACCCTCTGAATGTCTGAAAATAATCTGAACCTGCTGTCCATCTGGATCTTTGATGATGAGGTTGTTTGTAGAACCATGGGTACATTAACTCTTGTACATCCTGATACACCTTTTAACATGCAAATGCCATCATGTTAGTTGCCATACCTTGGAGTACCCCTAAGGGCTGGACTCCAAGGAACAGCATTACACAGCAAAAGTATTTTCTGGTATAAACCAGGTGAGTGAAACCATTGGCGCATTTGACTCCCAGACTAGATGAAACATTGTTTGGCATTGTTATGTTTGTCCTGGAAATCCTATAGTTCCTTCAGAGATGAGGTTATATGCTTTGGCAGGTAGCAGCAAATTGCTGAAACAGCTAAGCTGTAATATATTTAGAGGGACATCCCCATTTGCAGCAAAAATATGGTCAAAATCCCTTTGTGGTAGAGTTATGCTGTAATGTGCTTTTTTCTTCTTCATTAAAAAAAATGTGCAGAAAATTGAGAAGCTGTAAATTTTTAAAAAGATTTCTTCCCTTCTCTCATGTTTACTTGTCACATTATATGCTGGGTTATTTTGATGTTCATATGAAACCACATCTAACCTAAACAAAAACATGTGATTATGGAATATTTCCCTTTCTTCAATATTTCTGTAAAAAGGGAAAGCAAAGTCTGTTACAAAGTTGTTCACTTAAGGCTTGATATCTCTTCTGTGTTAAAAATATACTTTCCGTAATAGGTTCTTTGCAATTCTTCCCTATCATTCAGTGCTGGAGGAAGGACAGGTTATTTAAAGTCCCTAGCATATATAATCGCCTTTCATGCTGAGAAACCCTTAATTACCTAAAATACACTGAATAAAGAATAAAATGGGAGGAAACCTTGCTCTTTTAATAATACTCGTCTGACTGTGTGAAACTGGTCCAGCTGCATGGACCTGTGCTTATGTGACTCTCCAATAATAAAGACTATGGTACAGGAATTGTGTGTTCACTTAAATGCTGTTGTAAAAGCATCAGATAAGAAAGTACAAAGAATAAAACATGAATAATGGGAAGCAACTGCTTCAACTCTATGAATTAGGTAAAAAAGGAACCACCTTTTATTTATAGCGGAAAAAAAAATCAATTCCTAGAATCTTACTAGCTTTGGTAGGAAGAGTACTGAGCTTTGAGAGTCAAATGGTAGTTAGCTTGTAGAAGACTTTTAGAGTAAATTGCTCCCTATAATTTACTAAATATTATTTTGAATACTTTCAGCAGAACCCCCAAAGGGAACAAAAAACTCTTGCATTCTTCAATGATCAATGCACTGCATTTGTAGGAAGTAAACTAGAGCAGAAAAAGGTTGATGCACAAAGGGATGTGGTTCAGTCTTATGAAGCTAGAAATTATGTCTAAACCATGCTGTTGGATAGAACTGACCCAAACAAAGGCAGGCTCTCCATGACTTTTCAATTTTTTTATAATGCTGTCTTGCCACTTTCAGAACTTGCCAGTTCCATCAAGGACCTCAAACAGAAGTTTACTTATACGAGAACTTGTCTTTGATGTGTCAATATTTCCTTTATGTTAATATAGGAGAAGTTTTAAGGAAGTTCATAGAGCTTGTGATGGCCAAGAGTACAACATTTAAAAGTTGGGCTGTTGTTTCTAAGAGTTTGCAATGCAGAGTTGCCCCTATATGTCCCATAAAAGCAATAGAAAGAATCACTCATAAGGGTGGGATTTGTGACAGTCAGACTGTTGAGTGAAGAGAGGTCTAAGACAAACAGCAGGAAGTACTAAAGAAAAGTATGTATAAACCTTATCTTCACCTAGACTCAGATGCTTATTTCTAAACTACAGAAGCTGGGATTCAGAGTCTAAACAGTTGGGGGTTTTTTGGTTTTTTGTTTTTTTTTGGTGATGTGTGCGCAATAGCTAAGCAGTATGGTTTCTTGTTATAATTATTTTAATGGACATTTGGAGATGGATGCTAGGTATTAATGTAATAGGAATAAAATTAAAATTGGGTTTTATTCCTTACAGGAAAGTGAGGTCTTCACAGAGTTCCACAGTTAATTTTGTAACATTCACAGAAGAAAAAAATTGGACTGCTTAAAAGTTTGTCTCCTTCGCACTGTCCAAAACTTAATTTTTCCTCATGTTATTAATTACTCCATTTAAAATTCCATCTTCTTCAAGTACTTTTGCTTGAAGAAGATCGAATGACTTGAATAA
Organism: Apteryx rowi; assembly: GCF_003343035.1. Lineage (NCBI taxonomy): Eukaryota > Metazoa > Chordata > Aves > Apterygiformes > Apterygidae > Apteryx > Apteryx rowi. The sequence goes on from NW_020448797.1 coordinate 999,525, forward strand.
GAAAACACACAGCAAAGAGTAACTGAAATGACTTTTTATTTCTTGTACTACAGAAATAGGAAAAAATAAGAGGAACACAGTCAGTATTCAGAAGGAAAGATGAAATCAGAATATTTTAGAAGTTTGTCTCATGAGAAATATAAAAAGAGAGCAAATAGCAAATACAAAATAATAAATTATAAATATTTTATAAGCAGTAAGTACAATTATTGACAGATATTTCTAAAACTTTGTATTGTCAAGCCTAGCAAAGAAATTTAATTTGTTTTGCTTTTTTTTAATATCAGAATCAAAAGTTATGCTATTAATTTGATAACTGACTACAGCTAAGGTGCATTTCCACATTTTAAAATCTTACTTTTATAATTTAACTCTTTTTTCCCAGTTAAAGTGGTCATGTGCTAACAATTGTTTCAAATTAATACAAAGTCATGAGAAGCACAAAGACTAGCAGTACAAAATATTTGATAGTTGGCTCACTGTAAGCATTTAAAAGGCCAGTACAAACTATAATTATGTCTCCTCTCAGTGGAACAAGAACTCTAACTTAATTTTGTCACTTGTAAAAGTTTCTGATTTCCCTCAATTAAAAGGTGTGTCTGACCTGCTGTTACCAAAGATTTTATAAATGTTGCTAAATTTACAGTTATCTTGTAAGCCAGGCATTATCCCTGTTAGTTGGCTGTGTTAATCTGCAAAGCTCAGTTAGCCTTGATGAAGCATGCCAAGCTTTTTCATGATAAGGATCTAGCTCTCTTTAGCAGAACTATATCATAAAATTGCTGTACAACTTTCACCCAGATTTATAACAGCTGGCAGTAATGAAAATTGTGTAGACAAACAAAAGCTTTGCTGTCCTGTGGAAAATATTATGAAGCAAAAATTGCAAGATATGAGATAAAGTAACCTCTCAGTTTGTGGCTTCATATGGTTGGTTGACTCACAAGGATCAAAGGTAGGAAATAAGAAGTCATTTCCATCAGAGGAGAACACTACTCTACTCGCCTGAAAGCATGGGGTCAAGTAAGGCCTTGATTTTTATCGAGACAGCAATGAAATAAGTGAAGTAATTGTTTTTTATGATAAGGAACATCATTGTGGAGGATGAATTGAATCTGAAATTTATTTCATTTTCCTTTGCCAATAGTACATCTGTTAACTATGGGAAGCACATTTTTATGCTGTGGAGATTAAAAACATTCTAACCAAAAGCGGCTGACAACCAGTTGCAAACCACATCTTTCATAACCTCACTAATTCTGCCTGAAATCCTGGTGACTTATTTGTGAAGTATTTGTCATTAGAGTAAATGACAATTTTATTCAACAAAACAGAAAGATTTTATGTTTTTGCAAAACTGATGAGCATACTGGAACATTTGCTACATCTCCGGCTTGTAATAGGACCTCTTGTCACCAGGTTGGGGTCTCACGATCACAAACAACCTGTATTCTGTGGTACAGCTCAGCTTTCTACATCATGATGAGTTAGCTACGAGGTCTTTTTTCTCTTCAAGAGATCTGATGGCTTGAGGCTATGGTTTTAGGAAGAGGACTAGGAGTTACCATTTTATTTCTGTGACACAGTGAAAATGTCTATAAAAGAGATAAGCTATGAAGTACAAAGTATTTTCTCAGTGGCTGTCCCAATCTTTGGGAAGAGTTCCCACAGGAACAAAAGGGCTACTGTAGTGATCACTACAATCTTTGATTTGCCTTATCTAATGAAAGCACTTATTCTTTAGGGTACACTAAAAAAAAAAAAAAAAGCTGTAGAAAGAAAGAAACATACTTTAGTGATGAAARCATTACAAGAACCACTATGAAATACTTCAGTGACTTCTGCAAAGATGGGTGACTTTGAGATCACATATGGAATCTCAGCAGGATAATGAAATCAGGCTTATTTGGGAAAGATTTGTCATGAGATTTCCAAATTGTTCAAGACTGGCCTAATTCTGCAGCTGTGGAAGTTGATTGTGGGCCCTGTTCCCTCATGATTTCACTGGGATCAATTAGAGTGTTTTTAACAAATCTCACCAGCAACTTTTTATTTCTAAAGTGTAATAAGTTAAACATTTCACTTCTGTTTTGGTTGACTTCACAGCTTAAAACAGATTCATATTTCAAAAATATGTCTACAGTTTTGTACTTTTTTAACAGTTGTGAAAAACAAATATAACAATGTTGATATCCTTAGCAATCTAGATACCTTGGTATAAGATGAGACTTTGTTTTTCAAAAAAGGCAATGATTAGATGTTTCAAGCTGGAATTTGATTGGAATTAGATAAATGAAATGAGGCAGTATGGTCAAATTTGCAAAGCACTTTGAGCCACACTTCCAGTACTAAAGAGTCACAACCAGAGGTGGTCTTTCAGAAGTCTCAAATGGTTAAGAAAAAAAATAAAAATTAAAATTAAAAATCATCTGCCATTTCCACTATGTCCTTTTAAGCACATTTTGAGGGGAATTTTGCACTCAATATTCACATTATTAAAAAAAAAAAACTGGTCAGAGAGGTGAAGAAAACAATTCTCTATATACCCTTAAGTATTTCCATCTATTAACCTGAAACAATATGCTGTGACCCACAGGAATATAGAGTGAATTATACAAAGATCTTGCTATTGATTTTGTTTTTTGTTTTTTCCAATTTTCAGTCCCCTCAAAGTGAAAGATACAGGGATATAAAACAATTACACCTGAAAAACAACAAAACCCCACTTAAAAAAAAAAAAACTACTAAAGAAGAGTTCATTGGACTTTTAAAGCATTTTTTCATTTGTATAAAGAATCAGACAACCTATGACTTCAAACAGAAAGCATAACTTAATTTCCATTTCTTGCTGGAGATTCAAATACTCTACTAGATGTAAGAGAAATAATAATTGCTTAAAAGTCTGATAATGATTGACAGTTAAATTATGTAATAACTGAATTATATAATAACTGATTCAATGTCTTCAGATTCAAGACATTCTCATAGAAGCTGTGGTACCAATCCATAAGCACACCAACATATAAATGAGCTCTTGTACTGGAAAATGAATATATTTTTGAGATGGGCATTTTTCAGGGGGATCAGGAGAGGAGAAAAAGTATTTGCGAATACATCCTACTTTCTACATATCTTGAAAGATTGCATAATGAGATTGAGTAGTGAATAGAGTGGGACTTTTTTCTCTGAACTACGTTCTTCGAACTCCAGTATTTCCAGATTAAAAAAAACCAAAAACCAAAAAACAAACAAAAAACCCCTTAGTGTTTACCATTTTAATATCACAACAATATGAAGTATGACTACAGACAGCAAAATGTTCATTGCAAGAAGGTAGTCAGGTTTTCTTCATGTAGCAGTTGTGATGGGATAGAAGTACAAAAGAGAGGAGAAGTGGAATACAGAAATTTGGTTACGAAGAAAGGGAAGATAGAGTGATGAGGTGAATACTCGGAGGGAGAGGAGAGGAATGACAGGAAATTAGTAGAAAGTTAAACAGAAAGTTGTAGGCTGCATTCACAAAAGCTGTGAAAGGGATAGCTTACAGCTGAGAAGACTGCCTTTGTGGAGGAAGAGTTGTGTAGCATTGCTCCTCCTTCTCTTTCAAAACTCATCTGTTCTTTATGTTTCCTGCAGAAGACACAAGAAACCCCTGACTACCATTAAGACAGCCATTCAGGACATCTTTGGATTTCCAATTGTTCAACATTTAAATTGAGCCATCTGGCTTTACACAGAAATTAATGATCCCTCTTAGATACAAGGTGATGCAGTGTGGACCAGCCTGGGAAGTCTGCCCCATGGGCAGAAGGCACCATGCCCTCCAGAGTCCTAGAGTACTTATCAGTTTAGTACAGTTTTGGCCCCAGGATGGTGTCATTGCATTAACACTGCATTCACACTGATTTTGATTGAGTAAAAGAAGTCTCTTGTACCTTGGAGTATTGGTCCCCACAGTTCACAGATACCTCACTTACTTTGCAGACATCTGTTTGGATTTGGGACAGTCAGCACTGAATTGGAGTCACTAAGTCTGCCTGAATTCAAGCTGAGTTGTTTCTGATCCATATTGCCCAGGGAATCTTGTATCACCCACATTGTTAGGGATTTACATTATCCAAGTCCTTCAGTAGTTTGGGTAATGGAAAGCTAACTGTACATGCTGAAATATTCATTGAGATACATTATACTTTAGAAGGCCAGGTTCACTCTTTCTCTGATGAGAAAAGTAAGATGAACCAACAGAGCATCATCTTTTGCTTCCACTACAGGAACTAACTTCAGCATTTTGCTGGCATTGTGACCTACATATTTTTACTTCTTTGGGGTGAAATATCCACCATTATTTTTTTTCTGCTACCAGCTCATCTCTAGATATTACTTTTTCCCCACTTCCTTGACTAGTCCTCTGTTGCAAGATTTTTTTTTTTCCTATATGCTTCCTGTGATTAAGGTCTTTTCTACACCTCATGCCCTTTTTGGATGTTTCATAACTTTTGAGTATTTTCAGTTACTTTCTCTTTAAACCTGCTACTGTATATCTGACTCACTCTCCCTCCCTCTTCTCCCATTCCTGATTAGAAGAACATAAAATGGGACATGGTCTAAAAAAGTGCATCTGGTATATTTTTTTAATTTTGGCTCTCCCATTCAACCAGAAGTTGAAGAAGGGGAGGATTGAAGCCATCTGGCAGCAGGAGTGTGGGGAGATACTTACTGCTGTAATATTTTTTTTATGGCTCCCTCCCAGCTATGCAAAGCACTGATTCTGCCATTGCCTTCACTGGAGTTAATCCTCCAGCTGTGGCTAGATCTTTGGCTTCTCCTTATCTCTTTGAGCATGGTAAAGGAAGTATGAAGCTATTGATTATAAATTATTATTATTATTATTATATTTATAATCTTATTTCATATCTTGTTACACTGAATTGTATTCAGGAATTACAGTATTTTCTTGTGTATGTCTGTAATATTTTATTGGATATCATTTTTCATCTTATTGTTGCTCATTTATTAACATCTAAACAATAAACTTGAATAAGCTGAACATGGTACTGATTATTTTAAAACAATGATTTTTAAATTCCATAATTTAAGTTTCTCTTACTTCTATGTACATATGTATCAGGAACGGATAAATTCCATTGCTAAAGTTTACTTCTGCATTGACTTGACAATGTTCATCCATTGAATATGATTTCAACAAATGTGAAAAGTAGCACAAATAGTGAGATATTCAATGATACAATGTTGAAGAAACAATGCCCTGTTTTTGCTTTCAGTTAAACTAGTAAAATATCAGAGTCAATGGAGATACACTAACTTACTGTTAGTCTAAACTAATATAATCTCCTGAAGCCTTCTGTGTTCACTGAGAATCAGACAATGAAACATTCTGCCTAACCTACAGGTATTCCTACTGAAATTAAATGTGGTATTTGCAGAGTGTGAACAGCTTTCCTGTAACTAAATTACTACCAGAAGAAGAAGAAAAAAACAAGTTAGCTGTCTAGTTTAAAGACATGATTCAGTAGTATAAATGTAGGCATATCCTGTCATTTAAGACATGACACTGAGCTTATCTAGACAACCACAACTGGCCAATGTATATGACCTATGAGAGAGAGACCTGTGTCCTTCCACAACAGCAGATGGAAGCCAGACAGGATACATGAGGGTGTCTACAATGACGCTAGACAATTACGTCTGAAGTTGCCCCAGATTAAATTCCCTCTCCCTGTGGGAGTCTCATCCTCAGTGAATAATTCATTCAAGTCAAAGAAGATCATGTTTCCCCACACTGGCTATAGGGGAACCTAGAGGAGTAACCTTGGCCTAGATGTTCAACTCTGAAACAGCTAGTTAGAAAAGGCGATTCTTACCTTAACCTACTTTACATCATTTATGGTGGTAAGCATAAGTAAATTCTGAAAAGATGAAATGATACATTTTGGACATTTTTTACATTTAGAGATGTGTTTTGAGCCAAAGTATGGCTGAGATTAACATTATCACTATATTAATATAGGAAAGAGCCAACATGGTATAATTAAAGTTAAGAGGACAATGGTTAGAAACACAGTTCAAATTAAAAAAAAAAGTCTCCCTTTTTTAATGGAATATGAAAATGATGTCTCTGACATCATTTATGTTGAAGCCAATGATGGTTTTACCATCAATTTCACTGGGAGAATGATCTAATCCCTAATTGTTTAAAGAAAATATGAAGATAGATGGTCATTTAAAGCTATATGATATGTACTTAGTAGAATTTTAGTGGAAAGAAAAAGAAGTGATTTTAACTTAAACACCTATAGGTCTTGCAGCTCATCTGGCAAAGTACCTGAATTAAGAAGAAAAAAAAAAAAGGAAGAAAAAAGGAGAGAGAAAGAAAGAGAAAAAAGAGAGAAAGAGGCCTGGTCTTAATCTCCAGGTCTGTCATTTATTTCTTTCACACAAAAAGTATGGGACACAGGTGGCTGAATGTCAAAGATCATATTCTGTCTGCATGCTTCATAAGGCATAGAACAAATATATGAAACAGGCTGGGTGAACAGAAAAATCACAAGAACTGGGTGCAGTTTCAGTGACCAAGGTCAAAGGTTGCATTGCTTTTGGTGTTTTACAAATGTTTGACAGATTAAATGCCCACCTCCCGTGGTTAGCAAATAAGCCATGCAAGTTAGAGTATTCATAAGAAATAAAACTTCATTCAATGTCCTTATTGTGAGGGATCAGGGTCAATTAGCATGAGTAACACATGTACACTCTCACTATGCACACACGCTCTTGGATTATCCTGGATTTTGGAAAACACGTATTAAAATATGTCTGTAATTATAAAATAACACCCTGGTGAAGGGAAAAAGGATTAGAAATAGTCAGGTAGGATATTTARATACCGTTATCAAAGGAGGAGATAATTGTATAATTTCCTGTGTATATATTTGGATCATTTATATCTTTATTGAGTAAAAGTCTATTTAGTGCCATTTCTGCTCTGTGTTGCAATGGAAACTAGTTAAAAGGTATGGGAGATTGAAAGCCTGTGAAGTTTCAATACTTTGTAGTCCATAGAGCTAGAGCAGTATTTTTCAAATTAATTCTTGTTTGGTCCACATTGTATTCAAGCTCTTTCTCAGTGGTCATAATTTTGACAGATAAGGTGAAATGTTGTGATTATTTGGAAGAACATATTTTCATACACTGGCAGCACATGAAGTTCTTGGTAGGCCCATGAGTGCATTGTAAATGCACTTGAGAATCAGTGAACTGTATGCACAACTGTTTGTACAAGTGTTGATCCTTACATATTTCAGTACTGTAGCAATAAATCATTCCTGAACAGTTCTTATTCCTTCAAATGGTGCCATAGGTACTATTACAGTGACTCCGAGATCTTTGGATTTATCTGTGCCAGTTGCTTCTTTCTAACTCTTGACAATTACTTAAGGTAGAAAGTACCTACTTTAACTGGCTGATTTTATCTTAATAGTGAATAAAAAGCTACTGGAAGTATCCTGTCCAAGAAGACATGCTAATTTACATCTGCTGAAACACCGGTCCTTTCTTTAGAAATGCTTCAAAAGCCTAAAAGAGCTTTTCTCTTGTTTTCTAGCCCCTGGAACATTTTCTTAGACAATTGGTGATGGGATGAAATCAGGATTGAACAGGATTATTTGCTGGTACAGGAAAAGCGTGATTTGAGACTGGATCTGATTATGGCTATGGAAGTCTTTTATTCTGTTTTTGAAGATTTTGGTATGATTTTAGTCTGTTTTCCTGAGGAAACAAAGCTTATGCAGTTATGCTTTCTTTCTGTCACTTCTCTCTGCCTCTGTATCTGTCACATTCTGTCCTGTCCTCCTTTCCTAAAATCAAGCAAACAATAAACTAGAGCTTGAAAAGCTATAGCTGGTTTCAGTCAAATTGGACATAGGGCAGTTCTCACAGATAGTTATGTTCCTTTAAGAAGTAGGCAGCTAAAATGAGAAAAAAGATACTAGACGTGTTGACTGAGGGAAAGACTGCAGCTAAGTCTCTCTGTTATTAGACACCAAAGAATCCACATAGAAAAGAAACTTTATGGGAAAAGTTTCAATCAAAGCTTGCAGTCAACCATGAGAAGCAAATCCATAGGAAATCAGACTTCATGAGTTCTTGTGCTCAAAGAACTTCTTGTTTTATTTAAAATGAATGAGAAATTTATTCTTTGTTAGGGTTTGCAAAGGAAGTGTTTGTATCAGGGCTTAATGAATTTGACTGAATTAAACTGACTCCAGTGAGAGAGACTTCAACCTGTTTCGCAACTCTCTCTAAATGGTTTATTGTATTTCTGCAGCATCTTGCTCCTGAGAAATATGCTTCATTTACTTCATATTCTGAGAATTGCAAATTCTGAACATTTTGTACATAGAAGCTGCACCGGAGGAATCCAAATGTACAAACTATATGCTTTTAATAGTTTTCTGCATGTCAGATATATCCATGCTTATGGCCATGCTACACACAACAGTGTAACTGAAATTAGTTTAATCCCCCAAAATACCCCAGATAGATAGTCTTTTAGGTTGATGCCACTTTTTTACAATTGTCACTGTCAGCGTCTCCAGTCAAGACCTTGAGATATAGCAGAGGACTGGAAAGCGGCAGGAATCAAAGCCTGGTAACGTTAGGGAACAGGCTACCAGAGAAAGAAGGATGAGAATTATTACAGTAAGAATATGTGGTTATTCCTATTAGTTTTGTTATGTATCCTGCTTGTTGGTTGCAATACATATATGTACTCCCCCCACCCCACCCACCACAGATTTTGCAAAAGAGGAAATAAATTCTCACAAGTCTCAGCAAAGTGGGTTGAGATAACCTTCCTGCGTGACTGTGTTTGTGTATCTCTGTGCATTTTATGTGCATGAACCACATGAAATTACAATGGAACAAAACAGACTATGAAGACACTGAAGGGTCTTCTTTAGGGAACATATTTTGCCTTATTTTTAGGAAGGAAAAAAAAACAGTGTTCTGTTTCTTCACTTGATTTTGTTAATGGGTGCACAGAAGAGATGAGATTTGTTTTGGATGTACACTGGGCTGATGAATAGGTTGTATTAGTTCTGAATGAAAGCTTTTGGTGCATTTGGCAAAAAGAGCACAGAGCTGCAATACTTTTCTGTGTGCTGTCTTCGCTGCTTTTCTTTCTTTGCTACTATTTTGTGGAATGAAACAACTGCCTCATGGAGACTGTGGGCCTCGAGCTCTGTCTTCAGGGGAATAAGATTTTACAGGTGTCCCTCTCATTTTGATCTCACAGTTTCTTATGCTATGCATGAGCCAAATTCAGCCCCTCACAAGGCCATGGCCACACACTAGCTCTTTCCTCAGCGCATCACTCCTACATCCATTATACTTGACTTAGCTAAGAAGCCTCCTGCCTCAGTGATCTGCAAAATCCACTTTGCATTCAACAGCAGGGTCAGCACCTCCTAACAAGTTGAAAATTCCAAGTAATCACTTGTCACATGTAGGCTGACCAGGATTCACATGGTAATGATCGCCATGAAGTCCAGTCCTCCTGACTGTTAATGCTGCGGACCTGGTCAGAACATGCTAAACCTTTCTCTCAGAATTCTTGACTAGATTTTCCTTTTATTGAAACAGAAAAAAGCAAGTGAGACATGTGCTTGATCTCTCTCCAGTATAATGTTGGGATGCAGTTATAATGAACATTTGATCTCAGAAGTGTGGAAATGTTCTGGTTCATACTGTGGCAGTATGTGGCCTTTGGCCTCTGTTGGAATAAGGCTGAGCTTCTGCTTCTTTCTTTCTTTCTTTCTGCAGATAGTAGCCAGGTTTGCATACTTTACCCAGGTAGCACCTCCTACTGCCATTCTTGGAGTTAGAATACTGGGTCTAAGCCTACCGAATACTTTTATGTTCTTATCCTCTAAACTTGTGGAAGCTGTTACAGCAGACTAAGTTAAACAGAAGTAATCTATGTAGTAGAATTTTAAGACAACTTAGCATTTACATGAAAGTCTCAAAAGATAAATGTTTGTTAGGGCAAAACAAATATATTCTACTGAACAGTTGTTTTCCTTCTCAGACAAAGGTAGATTGCAAAAAAATATATTATAAATGAAAACCCTCTTAATGCAGATCTAGATCCAAAATTCCTCATTCTGCTTGCTTGCTTTTATTTCTTAGTGAGTTGAAACAATATAATGAATTATATTATATCAAGATTTAGAGAAATTTATATTCAGAAATATGTCTGGATGGGAATGCAAAGAACATACTATAATAACATGATAGGTGATCCTTCAAGCAATAAGAATAACCACTGGTCTATATAGCGAGACTGAGAGATTTATGGTAGACTAAAGAAGAGAAATCTGAGGGAATTTAATAATAGTCATTTTAAAGGATGTTGCAAGCAGAAAGGTAATAGTGTCACAGGTGTGCCCATATAAAAAAAAGTGATAGGTGTAAAATAGCACCAAAGAAAAATCAGATTAGACATTAAGAGAAACTTTCTAATGGAAAGGACAATGAAGCACTAGGACAGCTATACCAAGGAAATTTGGAGGCTTCATCATTATGGGTCTTTAAGAACAGTTTAAGCAAACATCTACTAGCACATGCTTACATGAGACTGCCATGGGAAGCAGAAGGGACCAGACGATTTTCTAATGTCCTTCCTAGCTCTGTTTTTCCATGATTCTATGATAAATACTCAAGTATTTGTCCCAGGCCCATTCAGTTCTTTGCAAATCCAATTTCATATCTCCTTTAATTTTTAATGTCTCCAGAGTGCCTTTCGCCTCTATTTTATGAATTCCTTTTTCCCTATGAAAGCCCTGTTTTTATTCTTCTGATGAGTTTTTGCTGTACTAAATACAGATGCCAGATATAGAAGAATGAACTGCAGAATATGGTTGAACTTTTACGAGAACATGTAATATTTAGACAGGAAAATCTAACAAAGACATGGAAATGCCCTTTTCATTATTCAAAAAAGGACTGATCAGTGATCAACAACTGGTGTTTCTGTCCTGCATTATTTTATATAATTTATTAAGTTGCAATGTTGCTGAATTACTTCAGGGAGGGAAAATGATGGCTGGAGGAGCAACAGCATTGCATATTATCTACGACCTTCAGAAAAAGAAAGAGACTCAGCAAGAAAGGAAGAGGAGAGGACAGGAGAGGGAAGGGAAGGGCAGGGGAGGAACAGAGTTACATAAAGGAATGGGAAACAGTGTAATGACATTTCTGTGAAATGCTCCAAATATAGAACAAGTGATATATTCTAAGGTAAAATACCTGTGTGAAAGGTTGTGGTAGAACACAATGCTCTTCCCCTTTGAAACTATACACGTAAGAGCAGGGAAAAAAAAAAAAAAAACTTTTCAAATGTGTCCTTTTTAAAAGGGCCTCTCAATTTCAGAAGCAATGTATGTAGCTTAGTACATGCAAAGAAGTGTTGCCAATATAAACACTTTCTTTCCTCCAATATAAAAGCCAAAAAGAAAATTATGCACATAAAACCCAAATAAATCATCAGTGTTCACATTTACTACGGAGCTTTCACGGCTCATTTTTCTCCTGAAGTTTTTATATGTATACGCATACTTGTGTGTTTGAACATATATGTATATATAGAGAGATCTGTGCACATTTGAAAATAGGGATGATATATTTTGTTTCATGTTTGAACGGTAATGAAACAAAACTATTCCACGATAAATTGACATTCGTGAGTTTCAGTCAACTGGTGATAAATCACAAATTTCTCTCTCTCTCTTTCACACACACACACGCACACACAGATTTTTAAAGAATATATTTGAAAAATGGTTCAAAATGAATGTCTTGAAAATGGAGATGTTCAAAAGGGAGACCAGAATTTTGTGTTTAGAACAGGGTAATAATATATGTCATTTTTTAGGAACACTAAGAATTTTGCAATATTTCAGAGAAAGAACAAGGAAGGAAGATGGAAGGAAGGAATGGCATGTAATACAGCACTTTTCAGTATAAATAATGTGAAGATATTAGATGTACATGAGAAAATACTCCAAGTGTAATTGGGGGAAACTGGAGAAGGCATGTAGGGAATGGAACAAAGAAATTCATTATAAAGTAGAAAAAGAGTGTTTTACATTGTCCAATAATTTTAAAGCTTGGCTTTCCCTTAGGGAATTATAAGGAAATGTAAATAGTGCCTCTACTAAGGCATTGTCCACAAATCTTGACACTGGAAAATAGAATCCCAGAAGCATAGAATAGTTGAGGGTGGAAGGGACCTCTGGACATCATCTGGTCCAACCTCCTCCTCAGAGCAGAGCCTACTTAGATCAGGTTGCTCAGGGTCATGTCTAGTCGAGTTTTGAGTATCTCCAGTGACAGATATTCCACAATCCCTTTGCAAAACATTTTCTAATGTGTGACAACCCTCCTGGTGAAATAAATTCCTTATATCTAATCATAATTTCTCTTGTTCCAACCTCTGTCCATTCCCTCTTCTTCTATTGCTGTGCACTGCTAAGAAGAGCCTAGCTTCATCTTCTCTACACCCCCTATCAGGTAGTTGCAGCCAGCCATATGGTCTCCCCTGAAGTTTCTCTTCTCCATGATGAACAGGCCCGGCTCTCTCAGACTCTCCTCATACGACCTGTGCTCCAGCACCTGACCAGCTTTGTGGCTCTCAGCTGGACTCACCCCAATATGTCCCCAGTATGTCCACATACTGCTCCTACTGGGGAGCCCAAAACTGGACACAGTACTGCAGATTCGTTCTCACACATGCAACTCTGCATTTGTTTTTGCTGAACTTCATGAGGTTCCTGTCAGCCCATTTCTCCAGCCTGTTAAATACTCTCTGAATAGAAGCCCTACCCACCAGTGTATCAGGCGCTTCCACCCAGTTTGATATTCTCTGTGAATCTTCCCATATAAAAATGCAATGAAATTGGTTTGTTTTGAGTTAACAAGCCCTGCAGTTCCATTAGCTTTTTAGTGAGCATAATCTGCTGTTCTCTTCTGGATATTTAGGGCTGCAATTAGGAATTCAGTGCCAGTTTCCACTTGTGTAGCTCAGTTTATGGTAACAGTGGAATAAGCAGTGTTGCCTGATAAGTAAATCCACAAATAAATTGTGGCTATTTATGCTATTAGAAAAAAAAAATACAAACCAAGACCCAAACAGCTAGAAGAAGAGGATACTCTCATTTGCTCAGGGACTGGAGCATGTATACAGAATGTGGAAAACCTAGGTTCAATTCACTCCTCTGCATGAATGGTTTTGAACCCACATCTCACACTTCTAAATGCTTGTCCTTAACTTTAAACTAACATAAAAGGGCTCTCTCAGTGTCTCCTGTTGACACTGTTCCACTGCATATACTCAATTAAATATTTACTGGAGGAGGGGTTCCATGTGTTCCCATGTCCCGGGGGAATGTCCTAACTACATGGCTGGAGAGCTATTCTTGTTCTTCGTCTCAACAACCTTTTGAGTATTTTCTCTATAGTGGAACAGTGTCAACAGGAAGGGTTGAAATAAGCTTCCTTAGAACATCCTGCAGCATAACTGTTCACAGCTTTGTCAAGTTCAGAATGGGACCTGAAACAACATAATTTACCTTCCAGGTAAATTTCCTAATCATCAGGTTATAGAGTATTTTGAAATGAGTCTTCCTCAGTTTCTCTTTCTGGAGTAACTTTTTATGAATTACTTAAATAGAAGATGAGGTAATATGTAAGAGAGTGACTTTGTTGCCTGATAGTTAGGATATTTTGTAATAGCTATTCAAGTCTCCTTGGGTAAAAGAAGATATGAATTGCTGAGCAGGACATTTTAGAGTACATATTTTATCACAGTTAAGAAAAAAACAAACAGATATTCTTTTGAAAACTATTCCTTTTTAGAAAACTAAATTATCATTTGTAATGCATGTACTCCCAGAAAAACACAGTTTTTGTCATATATTAACTGTCAGAACATAAACCTGTCAAATAAATGTTTTTCTATAGGTGTAAGTGCCTCATACCCAATTACTTCACATCATGAAGTTAGATTTACTCTGCCTCACGAAAGAAGCTAGAACTGTATTTCTTAACCAGAAATATTTTCAGTTCAGTCTCATACTGGCACCGTAGAACTTTATCTGGATTGATGGCCCTGCAAATTGAATGATTACAGGAGATTCTGAAAAGGAAACAAACCTCCAAGAGAAACTTTGCGGCTGTTGTGTACTCTATCATTTTTGAAAAAGGCCTTGGAGTTTTCCATGCCTCGCATGTTATTAGCAGCACCAGATTGGTGGTTTTGTCTGCAAGCCAGACTGTATAAATCATCATCAGTGTTAGGCATGATATTCACTATTAATGCCTTGTTTTTCCTACTGAAATGTCTTTTTGTGCTTATTTTCTCTTGATCCTTGGCATTTTGCTGACCATCAATCAAAAGAACAAGTTGGACATTCCTCTCTGTCTTGCCTCAGTGAATTCTTGCTTTTCTTGACCATTAACCACTCTCTGGAATGTACATTTACTGTCTGCATCCTTAAGCCCCGGTATTCTCCTCTCCCAGCTACGCTCCCTTCCTGGCACCAGGTTGCAAAGCAGTATTTCCCATCTGCTGAATGAAGAGCATGTCATAGGCTGTTTGATATGGTCTGGGAGCCCACAGAAAACCACTGATGCACAACCCACTTTTATTCCACAGGCCTGTGGGAGACTAGAGGGATAAGAAGCCTTTCTGCTAGGTCGAACACACCACCTCACACACACAAAACAAATATGCCTGTCTTTACTGTTTAATAGGTTTCATATTCATGCAAAAAGGATTGTAGGCTGATGTTTATCTAAAGATGTATCTTCAGAGAAGTTTTCTTGAACTGTATGAGTAAGCTTGATTTCATGCACCAGCTGTTTTCTTTCTTACAAAAATGCAGTGTTTACTGGAGTGAGGAACAGTCTACATTCATTATTCAGTGGCAAGGAAGTTCTGACTGTTCCCTGAGCTTCTGCAAAACCCTTCAAAGGGAAGGAAAGGAGAAATGGTTCAACACAAGTTCAGTTAGATGGTTGAGTAAATTGTAGTGATATTTCTCAGAAAGTCATTAATTCAAAGACTTTCTTTTATAAAACAAATTTGTCCGTAGGCCACTTTTCCATGTTGGACTCCTTGGATTTCATGGGCTGAAAGATAGTACACATTTGTTTACATTGCTACCAAAGGAAAAAAAAAAAAAAGGAAATACACACACATGGTAGATCAGTCTACAGCTTTATCTTAGTATCTTAGTTATATTTCTTCATCACTAAAGCAGATCATTAACTTTTTCAGGTGAGAGACTGAGAAACGTTGCACAGATTCATTGTACAAAGCATTCTACCTCATTCATGATATTTACTTCTCCACATGCTATTAAAATAGACACAAATCATTAATTCTGACAAAGATTTGAGCCTCAATTCTGAGTGCAGTCTACATGGTTTTATGGTTCTTTGAATGTAGATTTATTATAATATTGCAAATTAAGGAAGAAACTTTCATGTCTAACTGATTTGGTAGTATGTAGGTAACAACAATATCCCTAGTGAAAGAGGTTTGGTGCCTCTCTGGCTCAGAAAGATCACACTGAAGTACAACTACCCACTGAAGTGCAACTTAGTCAAAAATACTTGAATCTTGTTAAAACAATAGTAACGTATGAAATTTATTAGAACTAATAATTACAATAATTTTGTTGTTACAGGCCAAAACTAGAGGGGGAAGCTGGACAATGAACTGGATGACTTACCACTACCAGTGTTGCAGTTTATACATCTATCACCTGAAGGTCAGGTGCATTAGTGTCTTAGAGATTCTTTGTGCCACTTCAGCAACACAAAGCAGCCATAAACCTGGCTTAACTGACTAGAAAGCCAAGTTTATAACTACTTTGCATTGCTGGAGTTATGAACAATAACTGTCATATGGCTATGAGTTTGATCCATGCCCTCCAGGACTTTGCTTCTTGCATTCTGTGATCTAAGAAAATAATGGAAGTGTGCAAAAATCTAAGAGAGATCTTGCAATACTTTCACCAGATGTTAAAAATTCATACTTGAATTAACCTATATGTGAAAATCCATATTCCTTTACAAGTGCCCAGAGTGAGCTGTAATTTAGGGGGGTATTTACCTCATCCAGATTTAGATATCTAAGCATTTAAGTTCTGAGCTTATCTTTCTAGGTTCCCTCTGTAGTCAGTGGAGAGAGATAAGCAGATGATATTCATATATCTCTAAGTCTCTATTTTAGGATGAACTGAACTGCCTTTTGGAAATGTCTGTTAAAGGGAGCCTAGAGCAATTAGTTCAGACATGAGTTCACCTAAATTTTAGGTGTCTATATTTTAGATTCTTATCTTAGATTCTTATGAATTGCAGGAAATGTTGTATGCCATGAGATATTTCTGTTTGCTTCTCTTTGTCCCTTACTGAGCATACTTTATTCAAGAAAGGTGGAGAGGAATCCCTACTCCCTTCGTTTCAATTTATGTCACTCTTTCCAAGAACAAGACTAACAGTTCAGTCCCTAGCAGTCTATAAGCCATATCTGAGAATCAGAGAGTTGTGCATATGCTGTTCTTATACAGACATAATTCTTAAAGGGGTTGATGTCTGTTTAAATACATTATCCTTTCCCTCCTCCAACACATCTTTCTTTACATGATGACTCATATACTCCTGCTATACAAGAACTATTTTCAGTGGTAATGGGATTAAAAAATAGCTCTCATAACTCTTTTAAAGGTTATTAATAACAACAGGACATAAAAGAATGACCTAAATTCTCCTTATGCATACAAAGCTTTGTCATCATTAACAAAGATGGTTTATCTCTACATATTACATTTTCCTTTAAATCCAATTTAATAGGAGAAAGATGATTTTTATTAAAGATCCCGTTTTTCTTCTGAGGCTAGAGAAGACCATACTAATAAAATTTCCATAAACTTCTGTGCAAACTTACTTCCCTATAAACCAGCTGTATATTCTTTCTTATACCACAGATTTGTTGAGCTATTTGCGTGTAGACAATAGATTAGACTAGTCAAACTAGATGACATTTAATTTTGTTTCTTTTTCCATTACATGAAGTCAAGTTAGTGAAGAAGACAATATGTGCTTGTCTAAGCAAGCCTCTTCTGCTTCTATCACCTTCTGTAGAAAAGATCTTGCTAAAGACAGAAAAAAACCCATATACAACATGTACATATACAACATCCTTGACTGCCTGAATGCAGACGCTCCWTTGGACTCAATTCTTAATTGATTTTTTAATATATATATATAAATTTTTCCTCAAGTGATTCATTTAAAAAGCCATAAAAATTACAAGACACGAAAAAAGTGTATCTTAAAATGAGAATGGACTTGTCATTCCACCCTAAAATCCCCCAGAGATCATTTTGTCACTCTCAAGATGAAAAAATATTCTTAGCTCTGAGAGTTCTTCGGCTACATTTTCATTATTAAAAGCATCCACTCAGAGAACAATTTCTGGTTCTTGTGCTAGAAATTGTAAAGCACTTTGCATCCACATCGGAGATGCAAGGACTATCCATTGATAGTCCCCTATGGAACAGACTGACTGTGTTTTCCTGTGTGGGCCTTTTTTCGGCCCCACCTAGCAGTCTGTACCCCAAAGACACAGTAATTCTCTTCATTTGGGATTTGATTTTTTTGTTTGTTTTTTGCTTTCAGTGTCTGAAATAATGTGAGGATTGTGTCATGGCTCACCAGAATTCTGTTCTGTAACAAAGCTGAGCATGCGCTGCATGTTTTAGAAAATGGTATGAGGGAATCTGGGGGTGCTGGAGTGTGAAAGACCTGCTGAGATGGTGTTGGGTGACTGATAGAGCAGAGATGCAAAACTCCCTTCCACCTCCACTCTCTCCTGGGAGAGTCTATCCCCAGGACAAGATGAAATATAGGTTTCTTCCTGGAGAGTAGCAACTGGTGTGTTCCAACAGAGAGCCCAGGAGTTAAGCTAAAGGTAATGGGGATGATTTGGGGATTAGGATCTGGAAGTAAACCGTAAACAAAAGAATTAAATTATTTGGTTTTGTAGGTACGGTAGGTCATTCCTCAGTCTTCACCCATGGAAGTAGAGGGAGTTTTGATCCTAAAAGTTGCAGGTCAGGAGCTCCAGGTAGAAAGGGATAGTTCTTCTTCATCAATGTCATTTTCTATGCTTATACTACTGAGATTGGACTTTGCCTACTTGGTATTTTCACTGCATTCCTCCTCTTTATAATTCTTTCGTCTCCTTTTCTTCCTTCCTCATTACCCTGAAAACAACAACTCCAGTTTGTGAAGAACTTCTTAAATGCAAATTCTGTCTCTGAATGGACCCATGGTAATTTCTGAATCAGAAAATGAAAAAAACCCACCCCCCCCCCCCCCCCCCCCCCCAGTCCATCCTTCCTGCAACACTAAAAATGAGTAAGTCTAGTAAATTGTATAGGTTATTTTGATTACATCCAATACATTTAAAAATGTGTGTATGATGTTTAGTATGCAGATTAAATAGACATTTCTTTACATTTGTCTGTGATGGTTTGATCAACTCATTGTTGATCAAATCCCCCAAAATAGACCATTTCCACAGCTGGCATAAAACAGCACAGCTCCTGGGATATTACTAAAGCTCTGCAGATTGACAACTGACAATCTGGACAAGTAAGACTAAAATTTTAGTCCCCCAAAATACTGTATGTAAATATTTGTTACATTTTACTTGAATGAAAAATGAATGTGAAAGAAAATTATTGCAAAATTTCAGTAATCCAGAGGATAGTTTTCTTGCAAGGATGATGTACAGACTGGCATTATCAACTGATCCCAATCCTGGGTTGTCAGATGTTATTATGTTTGACCAATCTTTTTCAGTCACACTAACTGCTGGGTATTTAAACATTCACCAGGGGTACAGGAAAAAGAGGTTCCTCAGTGTTGTAGCTATTTGCATTTCCAATTTGCATTTCATTTACATATAAATGAGAATCAAATTATAATTTCTAAAAAGGCAAGTCCTGATTTTTGTCCAAAGTGATCATCAAATTTCAAATGTTATTTTTTGTGGGAAAAGAATTCTTTTTTTCTTACTCTAACCTGTGAGACAGAATATTCTAAGAAAGAAACTATGTAAATAGCTCATTAGACAGATACAAAGATTTGATAAATTATTCTGTAGTTCAGATAAGATTTGCTGAGTAATATGGCACAAGATAGCACCAAGTTATGGAAACTTGCACAGGTCTTTTTTTTCACAGTAATTTGTGGAACCTTTCCAGTAAATAAACCACTTACTGTATCTCCTCTCAAGTTTGCTCATGTTTCTACTAAAATAGCAGCAACTAGTAACAGCAAGCCAACTATCAGATATATGTGTATTGACTGAACGAAGCTGCTGTTCATTAATGGTAAGAAATAACTTTCAGGAGATCTGATGGAAGGTTCTTTTATGTTCAAGTTCAAACTCTAAATGTTCAAAACTAGAAAAGTATATGTGTTTTTAAAAGCTTTTAAAAATAATAATTAGGGACATGAGGTAATAAAAATCCATAGAAGCGAACAAATTATGAGTAATAAAAGGTGACCTTATTCTTGAAGACATTTAATCCCCTAATTATCCACAAAAAAATTGGATGAGATGTTCATTATTTGAGTCTTTATCGTTTGCCAGTGTGCTTTTGGCAGACTTTTTAGTGGTATCAGCAGGAAAATAGGAAATGAGCTGGAAAGCATTAAAAATATTACTCAAAATAATATTTAGACATTTGATCCTCTTATGAACTTCACATTGAGCTATTAAAATGTACTCCCCAACTGCATAATGAAAAGGTAACATACTGTACCAAGGACAGGGGTTTTTAATGTGGTCAAATAGCATTAAAAACATGGATTCAGATTCTTTTTTTATTTCAGCTTAATGTATAAGCAGCACTGACGAAACTTCGAGCTGGCCTGGCACAGAGACCAATACCTGTTTCATAAACATGGGCCTGTAGTGTCATTTAAAATTTCTGAGGCTATCAAAGATGTCTTCACTGGACTGCTAGGTAAAACATAGGTCTTATGAGAGACCTGTACAGTTCTGATTTAGCAGCATGGGCCAGGTAAAACCTCCATGTTAACCTGAAGCAGCACAAGATGTGTTATTAAATATCCATGTCATGAAATTACACCCCTAAGCAGCTGAGTTGTACCTACAGAATGAGATGCAACGTCGGATTCAGGCACCTGACCTAAGGTATCTGCCATGTGGATGTCTACAAACAAGCTAAATGTCCAGACTCCCATCATAAAGAGAGGATGGAGACCCACTCACTAAGTCAGTGGAGTCTAGAAAGCTAATAGGTTCTCCAAATGTAAGACCCGCCTTTAGGGTGAGCTGAATATCTTTTTAGACTCCATTGACTGCAGTGGCTATGGATTTAACTCAACTGCCTAAACTGCCTATCTGTGAAATTTTTTTGAGTATCTGAACCATTTCTACAGGTCTGGCAGAACTCTCTGCAGGAGACACATACCCTCCTGGGTCAGATCTTGAGTCTATGCAGGACACCTAAGACAGGTCAAATGGCAAGATGCATATGATTAGGCAACTGAACTGAATTCTGAGTCTTCATTGACTGTAACGAGAGCTTAGATGCCTAAATCATACAAGTAGATACTTACATTTAGCCACCTAACTACAGGGGTATGAAGCTGGTGCTGCCTAATGTTACACTCCAAATCTTGTTATGGGCAAAGGAGAAAATATATATTATAAGAAAAGCCAAAAATTTATTGCTACTATAATTGAAATCTTAACAGTCTAATCATAGAATTATTAGTCCAGAAAAATTAGTGCAGAAAAAAAGAATACTATTATAAAGAAAATATCTCAATAATAATAACATTACAGTTTAAATTGTTATATAAACGCTTTCTAGTTTGTAACCTCTTTCCTGGTGTGATCTTCACTTTTCAGTCGTCCTTTGGGGTCCTAATATTGTTAGCTTCTATCTAGTGTGTGTGAGGGTTGGGGTTCAGGAACATCCCAAGCCCTTCGCCAGGAAGATTATGATGTTGATGTTGATGGCTTCTTCTTCCTCACTCCAGGAACTAATTTTTATATGTTTAATAACACGTTCTTTCTTCGCTGGTCTGCAAGTCCACAGTAAATACAAATGTATTGTATATGGTGCATTTTACATAGGTCAGAGACTTATTTTTTGTTCTCTTTCCTATCTCTAAAGTCAGTTTTCTCCAGCTCCAGGGCTGCATTTCTTTAAGTGACCACTGGTGAGTTGTTTGTATCCTTGCGGTCTCCAGCAACAGCCTGCGCCCTGACTATAATCATCCCATACCTGTATTTCTCTGCACCGTGTACTGTGTCCCCACTTCTGAAAGCCTCTGCTTTCATACCAAGTCTGTATTTCTCCATACTGCACTGCATTTTTTTTGTTGGAGTCATAAATACCTTCTTTTACACAAAATAACTACGTGCTACTACTATCTATATAAAAATGTGGTTATATCATATGAAAAGAAGCAAAAAAACCCAAACTAGGTGTAGCCAACTGATCATTAGAAAAAAATGCTGTTACAGCTAAATCAAGTGAAAACACAGCTCCAGGTAGGTCAAAAGTTCAGAGAAAGCAAACCTGACAAGTCTCAGTCACGTGACCTTGCAAACTCAGCACGAAGTCTGTGGCCTAGTACTAACAATGGCGATACTCTTTCTATAGGGCTGCATGGCTATAACACCACACCTGAGTTCAGGCCTCTTAAGGAAGTCAAAGGCAAAACACTGGCACCTTCTGTGGGCAGTATATTTCTTAGGTGCTGAAGCTTGCAATAATTTTGGTGTGGTAATTAATTTTTTAAGCTAGACTGAATGAATACAGGCCTTTATGCTCACTTAGAGCCAATGTGATGACTACAGGAAACAAATGGCAAGGAATAATAAAGAGACAAAATCTAAAGGATTATACAAACAAACAAAACCTCTCTTCAAGAAAGAGCTGGGATTTAACTCTCTCTAAGGCTGAGATCCCTTGATTTCTCAGACACTGGTCTAATCCTCATCCTGCTGAATCAGTTTCTGGAATGGTAGGATCATAGCAAACTGGAGTGAGAATACAATGGCAGGATAAATTTGAAAATATTTGCCTTCAGACTTTGCTATTTGGAGAAGTATCAGTCATTTGCATAAACAACATTCATTTAATTGTCAGTGGACTCAGCTTCACAACACCTTAATGAACTGGGCAAGTTTTGTGACACTTTTTCATGTGCACAGATAAGTGAAGGGTTAGAGTTTTAGAAGGTATTAGGTGATTAAGTCAGGTGTGGGTTTTTGTCTGAATGGATAGGGATAATTTCTCCAGCAGTCACAGTTACATGCTTGGCACAGTTGCCTGCACAGCTTGGCATCGTGCCAAGCTAGTGTGTCTTTACAGTTGACCAGCTCAGAGTATGAACAAGCAGAGCCTGGGTCTATCTACAGGAGTCTTCACAGACTTAGTCAGTGGTTTATGTTTAACTTGTAAGGTGTATGCCTATGAAAGCAGTGGAGAGAGGTGGTGAGACACTTGTGAGTCTCTGAATATCTTAAGAAAACTGGCTTTATGGCCACACTCAAGGTAGACCAAACGAGTCCTGGGCTGATTTCAGGCACTGGGTAAAACTGACAAGGTGCATCCATGCTCCACTAGACTTTCCTACTTTCTGAGCAATGTGGCCATGACCAGATTGTGTACCAGGAATGTCCCTGGTCCTTGTTACCCCCTAAACCATACAGGGGCCTTGTCTGGGAGAGCGCTTGTTGGCAAAAGCCAAAACCGCAGCTGGAGGTGAGCTAACAGTTAAACAGTGCAGACAGTCATGGACCAGGATTTGAGACGTGCCTTAACCCTGCTTAGGTTACTGGGATAGATAGAAAGTTACTCAGGACCAAAAGGAAGATTTCCTCTGCAAAGCAAGATCGCAAGAGGTTTCTAGCATCCTACTCTGTATTTTTAACCACAAAACCACCCTCAGTTCCTCACTCTGCTAGCATTAAAGGTTATAAAGTGGGCACAGGTTACAATGACAGCCATTTCAATGTTTCTTATTTCCACAATGGAATGGAGAACCAAAATGCCTCTCTATTTTTTTCCTATTATTTTTACAAATATTTGTATATTTGTGTTCTTTGTCTGCCTAATGGACAGAGAACAAGAAGGTTCTACAATTGTAAAAGACTGAGATTATTGCAGATGTTTTACAGACTTTTAAAAAAGTTATCATTACGCCTGCAAGGTACCAATTTTTCTTATTTAAATGAATAATAGCCATAATTAGTTTATTATATAAATAAAATCAAGCAAACTCATATGCTGGTTTTGATCAAGAGCTTTAAATCAACAACTTTAAGTACTTTATATTTTTCACATTTACTTTTCCAGCTTTTGTATTAAAATGTGGTACACCTGTTTATATTTGAACAATATATAAATTCCCATCAATAAGTGGCCCAGGATGGCATCTGTAGTCACAGGAATCTGATGAAAGTTGGCATGAGTACCAAACATTGCTCCTACTTTTTATCTTTGTCATTATTTAATTGTGTGACTTTGGTCTTTTTTCTTTCTCTGTAGCTTGATTTCTGCCTCTACAAAAAAAGACGTGTAAAGTGGAAAAATATTTAGTCCTTAATTTATTCTCTCTTCAGTCCTACAGTAGGAGGTGATACAAGATTGTTTTCCTGACATATTGAGCTGAGTTAAAACAAAACAAACAAACAAAAAAAGGCAGAATTCTTATAATAAAACCTACTCTCCCTTACACATTTTTTACAAAATAGGGGAAAGGGTTTTTTTCAGTGGGCATCCATACTTTCTGAACACTCCTCAAATCTTTATTCCCATCTTGCTAAGGTTATTCAATGTTGTAAACAAAAATGAAAACAAAACCCAACAAATTGATCAAAAAACAAAAAAAAGGGCAGAAATATCTTCTAACCAACAATGACTCAATAACTTTGGACCTCAAGATGAAAACTGATCTATTTTATGTTGTTTGATTCAAGTAATAAAAACTTCAGGAAAACCCTTTTTTAAAGTTTCATTTTCATTTATGCTAAAGTAGTCGAAGAACATTTGATGAATAAAATAAGGCCTTAAAGAGGACAATATTGCACTTACATCCACTTAAAAGTACCCTGATACTGTATAAAAGGCTAACTGTGCCATATTATAAATGAGAATCATTTCTATTGTCTCTTCTTCAGGCTTTTCCCTGTGTCACTAAAGGATTTTGCACTGACTTTCATGGGTTGAGGATCAAACAGATTCTATCCAAGAATTTCTAATACATTTTTACAGTGGATATTGCACTTTGAAGTGCTGAATGACAGTTGATTGGTATATTTTTTTTCTATTTTATAAGCTGACTTGTTTACTGTTTTGTCATTATTATAGATTTCCTTTCTCTTTGCTGTTTCTTTCTTGTCACTGAAATGTAACTGCATTTCTCCGAAGATGGCTATAGTCAGGGGCAATCTCGTATATTCTAATAGATATCCTTTGACTGAAAATACATTTCTCCTCCTTCCCTGAATTTAATCCTGCTCTTGTCCATACGCAGCCAATAAGAGCAGGCAATGTCAGGTGGGCAGTTCCAGTCCATTATGGCTCTTAGACATCAGGAGCAAGATTCCTTTGCTGTCTGGTAATTTGTTCTATCATTTATATTCATGCAATTGTTCATATAGTGTTTTAGTAAGTAAATAATAATAAAAAGGCCAAAAGATAAAAAAGCCAGGCTGAAAAAAGAAAATAAATAATTTATGAAATGTGTTTGATTATATGTAAATTATTTCTCAGGTTGCCCAGAAGTAGTCTGGAATCATTGTTGAACTTATCAGTACGAACAAAGGAAATACAGGAGATAATACCACAAAGCATGGCTACATTCCTAGCTTACTTGTAAAAATCAATGTGAGAAGTATTGTGAAAAGTTTCACTTTGAATTTACAGGCCTCCAATGAAATAGGAGTTTGTTTATCCAAACTCCAAAATAGAGTAGATAATATCTGCTCTTAACTTTGTACTGATCTTGCATCAGTAAGAACCTGTTAGATTAGGTTCTTAAGAAAACTACTTAGATTGTGTCTGATACAGTTATGTGTCCTTGACATAAATCCCACTAATGTTCAGGAATCAACAAGTGAACTTTAAAAATACACAGTTTCTTAAAGAATGGAAAACATCATAGTTTAAATGTGTACTTTCTAAAACACTGTTGTATATAATTCATATATTTATGAATGTATATGTAACTACCATCACTTTCATAACTTTTAGTCTCCAGTGAAGTGTTCAGTAGCAAAAAGCCATAGTGGATTGAGATGGGATTGGATCTCTCTGCCCATCTGAACACTGTGATCCAAAGGGACCCAACTCCCCATTTCTTCGTCAGGAAATGTTTATTTGCTCATCTTCCCTTCACATACATATGGCAGCGGAATGTGAGAAAATTAAGAATGTGTGTTATAAATTACAACAGAATTCAGAACTTTCTGAGGTTGTAGTTAAATTTATCTCTGGCAAAACACAAGGTGTCTGGCTTTCTATACAAAAGTATAGAACACATGCCCCAGTAGTTTTAGGAATGGAACAAGAAATATTTCCACACAAAAATCTTTATTAGTGGCTTGGCTAAATCTTCTACTTAGTTTAAAAACAAAACAAAACAAAACAAAACAACCCCCCCCCCAGATTTTAGTAATTATGTCTCACTTGAAAAACACTGCATTAAATGATGGGAAATAATATTTTGCAAAAATAGAACAAGTTTCCTGATATCAAAACCTTTGAAAATAAGTTCTAGAAGGTTCACAAAATGCTACCAGTCTTCTCATCCATAACATGACTTACCACACATGTAAATGTTCCATCACTCCCACCCTTTCCTGCCAGTGGATGTGAAACCAATATTTTTTTATCCATCAGGTCTACATTTAGCTTTCTCTTTATTACAAGATGCTTGCATCCCTTTAATGAGAATATTACATTTATATTAATAATGATCAGATTTAAGAAAAAAGAAAAGGGCTGACCTGTAAAAGATTGAATAATTGTCACTTAATGGAAAGGAGGAAAGGAAGACTGTAGTTTAGCTTTTTTCAAATAAGACCAAAAAAAAAAAAAGTTGAGCCTTAGCTAGAAAGCAAATTTCTGACTGAGAATTTATGAGACAGGGTTTGATGGAGTTATTTGAAATTTTCTGAAGACATTTTTGGGCTTTGGGGAGAAGTATTAGAGACAACATTAAACAGAAGACAGACATATTTGCATTTAAAATGACACTGACTTGCTTGATGTAATTCTGAAGAATAAAGTTAGGATTCCATATCCTTCTGTTACACAATAGGTTGTTTCATTTCACTGGACTACATTTCCTATGATAAATCCCTTTCACGTTCTCCTGTCTGATATCTGTGGCTCAGGGATCAGTGGTCAAAGTCTGGACAAAGAACTGAGCCTAGAGAATGGAACAGGACCAAAATACACCTTCACTACAAGCTCTCTGAAGCACTGTGATACTATTTTGAATCACAATAGACCTGTTTTCAGATTAAAAAATATGTGCTAATTGCCTGAAAACTAAAGATTTTGTTTTTTCAGTTCTTTACAGAGGAATTTGTTTATCTCTAGAAAAAGCAGAATTTAAAAATAAAATTCTATTCTGTCAAAAACAAACAAACAAATAAAGCTTCCTAATGAGCTACTCAGATTTACAGACATTTCAACTTTCCCTTATCAAAAGAATGAAACCTTGAAGTTGAGGAATAAGAGAAATACACAATCATTTCTCACTGAACATAATACACTGAAAATAAAAGTGAATTCTTTTTTGTATTTTGGGGATCACCAATTTCTCATTTCAATATGAATGAGCAGCAGCTAGAGGCTGACAGTGTGTTAAATCCCAGTGAGAATTTACTACTACAGTACTACAGTAGAAGCTGATTCTTAATTGAGAAAAAAATGTCCTCTTTAGAAAAGAATAGAAGAATCCTATTGCATTCAAAATGTCATAGCTACCAGGAAAATGCTGAGAGAAGCAGGAAGAGCAGCATATAGAGGCCAGTACTGCAAAAGACCTTACCAGATTTTACATACTTCATCTAAAGTAGGTGTAACAGTAGCTTGAAAGAGCATTTACAGGTGTTTTCTTGAGGGAGAGGATTATCTGTGAAGGCTTTGGGGAATATCAGCTTCAAAAAGCCTCAGCTGATTGCACATTCATTGTAGCTGAAGGAAGGTTGTTTGGAAAAGAGTGATCCGTGTTTTAGGTCATAAAGTTGCTAACACTTCAACAAATCTCAGAGAAACAGGATTGTAGTAAAAACCCTCTGAGAGCTAAAGTATAGCTCTACAAACTAAACTTGCAATATGTAGTGCTCTCACAGGAGTACATAAAATTAGAGGCCATTAGAAAAAAAAAAAGTAGATGCACATTTCCAAGTTTGTTTTTGGGGGCTCTTTTTGGTTGTTTTTTTTTTTTTTTGCTTCTTATCCCACAGATGCAAGTTTCTTTCGTTCTTTGTTTTCTTGCTATTAAGACATATAGTCCAGAAACTTTCTTCTGGCTATCAATAGCAATTTAATAATAATATTTTCCACTTGCACTGTGCTTTTCACACATAGATCTCAAGTGCTTTACAAAGGCAGATAATCCTGAGTGGCCCCACTCCACAAGAAGTTCACTGAGGTTAGCTGTGCTGCATTTCAGCCTTCTTGTGGAAAGAGCTGAAAATCCGAGCCTGTTTCCCACATGTGTTATTTGTGTTTCCAATCTGTTGCATGATTGTTTGTGGGAAAGATTGCCTATTGCTGTTCCATTCCATGTCCCCAGGCTCCCTCAGAAATGGAAAGGACATTTCTCAATGGAGCTCTGGGGTAAACTATTTTGATGCAATAGATATAAAATAAAATGAAAATAGCCAGACATGGGGAAGAAAGATAGCATTTGAGAAAAAACAAAAAACAAAAAAACCCTGAAAGTTAACATTTTGCTGATCCTTTTATTTCCTTTTTTAGGGCCATCCTCAGCTTTCAAATAAGTGCATTGTTTATGTTTCAAAGGGGACCCTATACACAGACTAGAAGTGAAAATATATCTTTTTTTTTATTAGTACATTTTGTTGACTTCTTTTTTGAATATTACTAATGTTAACAGTCAGTACTAGTACAGATGTCTGAAAATGCTACAGTGCAACTTGGGATACATATGTTGTTTCACAAAACATATATCATTCAAATTTTCATATGTCAAATTTCCAAATGACAGAGAAACTTTAAAAGAAAATCTCAAGTAATTTACATTTTTTAAGGTGATTGATCCCCAAGGCTGAGAATGCTAATTTTTCTTAGAGGATTTTGAAGTGAATATCAAACTATACTGTCAGCAATGCTTGGGAAACATTATCTCTTTTACTTAACTGCCCCTCAGTTTTGATGCTTATATTTTTTTTTTTATTGTGATGAAATAAAAACATTAACACTTTCAGAAGAACTCTAAGTTTTAGAATCCAAAATAGGTATGAATTAGTCAGTAAAGACAGTTTTTATTTTATTCACTGACTTGCTATTTTTCGTTCATTGGGATGGAATTATTTTAATTTGGAATAATTTGGTGTGTTTTATTTGCTGAAGTAGAGGAATTATTAATGAAACCCAGTTGTCTGAAGGGACTTATTCTGAGATATGAAGTGTTATTCAGTTATTGCAAAAATATTTTGACCTTGTGCTTTGATATCTTTGTTATTCTATTTTGGACCACAATGAAAACCAAAAGTAGCTTTTTCAATTATTCTGTGAAAATATATTTTTCCTCTCACCATTCCAAAGAAAAACAACGTCAACATTGGGTTTTTTTGAACATTATTTCTGTTTCATATTAGTTTGTCTCTCAGCTCAAATTCTATATTGTTCCATTGGGTAAATGCATGTTTTTCTAAGACAGAGATAATTACATTGTCTACATACTGCTATGTTTGATAGCATTTATTTCAGGTGTAATTTTGTTGGAGGTAATTGGACTTTACCTGTCATTGTCAAATACTTTTGAAACATCTTCAAACATTGCATGGCATTCTTCCTTTATGGACCTGCTTTTAGAGTTCAACATTTTACTTCTGGAGGCTCTCAGTCCATATCAACACATGCATACATACCTTTCTTTGCTATACAAGCCTTTCCACGTTACTCAGATGTTAGACTGAAAAGAATAGTGGCAATGTATTATAATTGCATAACTAACCAACAATGAGTAATTCAATTAGATTTTATTATCATGGTAATCACAATAAGATAATATGGCATTAAACTGGATATAATTATGTCATTTAAATACTGAACTGTGGCCAAATGCAGCCTTTTTTTAGATAAATCTAAATCCGAAGCTTTTTTTATTTTTTAAATTCTCACTAGTTTAGGAAAAGCATTTTCTCATGTCCAAATCACCAGCATGACTAATCTTTCACGTTTTTTTCTACAAGACCCCCAAATACCTCTTACCTTTAGATATATTGTGTACCTCCCGAACATACACAGTTATTGTTTGATTTCTCTGTAAAGCCTAGAAAATGGCTAGTCTGTCTTTTATATATATTTATTTACAAATAAATATAAAAAGTGTCTAAAGGATATTTATATATAAATAAATACCTTTTATTAAATAAAAGGTATTGTCTGTGATAAGTACCTTATCACTTTGTATGCTACACAATACATAATGCATACAAGGTATGTCTAGTTTAGATGTAGACACTTGCATTGTAGTTGTCCATACATAGCTAAATTAATCCTACCCAATATGCCTAGAAGGGCACTTACCAGCTTTTAAAACTTTTTTTCTCTAATATGAATCTCATTCCAAATGTTATACCCATGGGCCCTACAACTTTGTCATTTGGGATATGTTGAGATTAAAAGGCAAGATTTTGGAGCTCCATTTCACCAAATTTCCTCTATTATAGGACTCTATATCAGCTGTACAACCTATAGCCGCTTGCTAACAGCCATGAACATCTCCAGGACATGGGAATCTCATACAGAGAGAGGAGCAGGTTAAACTTTAAAGCAGAAGAGCAAACCCCCAACAGATTTTACAGACAGACCTGTTGGTCCTCATTTCTGTACTTGAAACAAGATGTTACAGGTTGAAAGCTGGAGACACATAGGAAAAATAGTAATCTGACAAATGTCTCAAAGGATGGGTTCATATTTGGTGAATATTTGTAGATTGCTCTGCACTTTACCCAAATCATTACTTATCCCTAATTTCGGCTTTCAATCAGGGAAGTACTGCTTGCCTCCCTCCTTCCAGGTGCACTATGTAAAATTAAAATCTTTGGAACAATATTTATTCCTGCCCCAATTCACTTACCAAATACTGAATAAAAAAGCCTTTTTGTCCGACTTTTGCATGTTTGAAACAATATCCTTTCTTCCTTGACCCTCCCCCACCCATTTGATGGGACTCTCAAAAACTGAAGCCAAAAAAAGATACTAATTTGCTCAGACACAACCATTATGAGCTTCAAACATAGCTTATAAATTGCATATAATTTGAAAGCTTTACTGGGATGATATGCACCTGCAAATTGTTAGCTAACACCCACAGACACATTTTATGGCTCATGCTCTGGTCTTTTAACAGCTCGCAGTGCGGGCAGCTGGAAGAGTCTAAGAATGGTGAATGCCTGAAATTTGTCCTAAGTGGTGTTGACATTACAGTGACTGAAGGATGCAACAACTCCCCTTCCCCTTAAAAAGTTTTTTTTTTTTTTTGAGAAAAATCCCTCCTACCCCAACCAACATAAAAACGAAAACAGACAAGGCAATATCTCTGGGACTCCAAATCGTAGCCAACAATACAGCTGCAAAGTTATAAAACAGCCCCAGAAGGACTGATGATTATCAGCACCTGGCATCCTTCCAGGCTTAATGGCCTTCTCATTGGAAAAAATGCTAAAATGTATTCCAAAAGTTTTTCTTTTTGTATATCTCCGGTGTATTTGTATGAATGGCAATACTGAAGCTGTGGAGTTGTTGGGTAGAGAACCACAGTGTTTTACTCTATTATGAATATGATAGAGCAACATACAAATTCTTCATTTTTTATATGAGAAGGTTAAAAAATAATTCTAGAGTCAGTTGGCAAAAAAAAACAAAAAACAAAGAACAAATCAACAGTCACCTGTTGGTGATCACTTATTGGGCAGTGCAGTCCAAAAGGTGTGTAATACAACATAAGGTCTGAGTCCTTTTAAATGATGAAATTCTTTTATTGTACTCTCTCAGTAACATGGATTCCCTGAATTCTTTCAGCTTGTGTCTAAAATGTAGTAAATAAATGCATACATACATACATGGTAAATGCTCTGTTTTGTATTAAGCTATATAAAATCAGTAGCTGAGCTGACTGCAAAATTCCCATGGGTTAGAATTTTCAAATCTGTTAAACATACATTTTGAGCTAATTTGGAGTTAGTCATTCCATATGTACAAGATTTGCAAATAACAAATATCATCATGGAAAAGTCTTATTGAACTTAATTGAATAAAACTAACCTGTTCTTGTGAAATTAAATAGGAGTCCTTTTTTTTTTTTCCAGAAGTTTAGAACATAAAAGAAAATGTTAGCCTCTCCATAAAACTGTTAAACCAACATCTAGATTTTAAAAGAGAAAGATATCACTTTTCTTACATGTCATAGTGTTAAAAATGCTACAAAATGTTGTAATTCTTTGTAGAAAATATCTTTTTCTATATGTGTGCTTTTTTTTTTTTTTTTTTTGGAAAGACAATTATACAGGAAAAAGGGATATCAAAAAGCCTGCAACCATTTGAAAAGCCTGGAACAGAGGTTCTACTTGAATTTCACTGATTTGGCTGAGACAGAGTAGAGGAAGAGGCAAGAGATGGAGCAGATAACAGCTCATCCAACCTGAAGAAAACCTGCATTGTTTCTGCATTTTAAGGTGTACTTTGTGGTCTGGGTCTGTGTCAAACACATTGAAGACTTTGCCCTCCTCCCCACATTACACGCACACTGCTGAGAACCTGTTGTGCCACTAGTACTTCCAGATGAGAATAAACTGGAAACCTTTTTTTTTTTTTTTTTTAATAATAACAACTGCAGAATTGGCAGTAGCATAGCGTTTATTTTAGTTCCAACTTGCTTTAAATGCTCTCACAGTTTGTTATGTGGTACGGCATAGTTTCGTAGCTTAAACATACTTGACAAATCCTCTTGTATTTGTTCAAATTGCCCCCCCACCCACTACATGCATAGCTAACCAACACTGAGCAAATACTTCCAACTGTCTTCGTACTGGGGCAGAGGTCATCCCAATCGGAAAACAGGGGTTTCAGATGGTATTTCCTTTACATCAGCTAATTGCAACCAAATGCTTTCTTTGACAGAAAGGGAGGTATGTAAGTATCAGACCCACTGGCCAGGTTAATTCTTCCTTCTCCAGCTGATACTCTCTGTACAGCTTTTTTCCTGAAGTTTAGCATAGTCACTGCTGCCTGGTTTTAATTATTTTGCTGTTGCTTCTGCCCTGTTATTTCGTATATTGCCGGCAGTGATTGGTAAGCAATGGTATGGGGATTCAGCTACTTAGGCCTCATAGGTAGGGTAGTTTTCTCTCTACTGAATCTTTCAGACCATTTCTTGGCTTTCTCCTGCTGTTGCCTTTGTTAGGATGGACAATTAGAAAAGCAAACAGTGGAGAATCTAGGATAGTGATCGCTAAGACATGACATATATGCCTCCAGTTTGAGTGGCGGGGAAAAAAATTCACAAATTATCATCAGAATTCCCCTCATCCCCCTAGAGGAATGAAATACAGTGATCCAGGTGATCCATGTGATCACTTTGGTATATTGTACATACTCTTCAAGGAAACCTCCTGGCATCCAAGAAAACAGAAGTGATCTCAGTGAGAACCACACTGAGCTTCAGAGTGCTCTGGATTTGCCAGTTCTGCTTTTGTCTTCTCTGAAGACACTTAAAAGTCCTGGAGCTGCTAGGGTTCCCCAATTTCCAAATCATGGACCCCAGTGAGACCCCTCAGGAATAAGGCAAGCAGGATTTGCTCTGCACCAGTAGCCTCCTGCACATGCCCTAAAACTGCATTCTTAACATTGCCTTTTGCCACCTGTACTCAGCATGTTGTCATATGCAGTCATTAACTGAAAAAACAAATGCAAGGCAAACAAAAATCTTAGAATAAATGAGTTGCTATAAGAAAACAATTAAAAAGTCACCTGTTGTGAAAAAAAAAAATTAAGTACTTGGGTAAAGAGACCACCCAAGATTAGCCAGAAATTGTAGGGGTTCCCCCCCTCCTCCACCCAGCTTTTTATTTACAATACAGGTGCATTCATGTGACTGACTAATTGTGATTATGATCACAATTATGATCATAATGATGATGATCATCTTAACTATGATGATGATCTCATCTTAACAGCTTTCACTTTCTAGATATTAAACAAGATAAACAGTGATTAGTAAACAAAAATATTCCTTTTTTAACAAACAGAAGAGCAGGAGCTGATGGTACTACATCTTTGTGTTTTAAAGTAGTTCCTTAGCTTTAATCTAACCTACAGATATGACAATATAGAATGTGCCTGCTCAAATCCATGCACAAGAAAATTATCCTTACCCAGGTAGATAATCTCACTGCAATCTTGTGATAAAGAGATTTCAAGATCAAACTCTTGAAAACTCAAGCAGATTATGAAGTTCATATATCCCACATTTCATATTTAGGACAAAACTTCTGATAGTGTTACAAAAACTTCAGTAGTAATATTTGAGCCTCTTTGGGAGGTAAATTGGGAGGTAAAATGGTTATAATAATGACAAATGAAATGAGTCCTGCTGGAATCTAACCCTTATTTAAATAATGCCCCCTTCTATATTAAAACTCTTTAAGGGTACTTCAACATAACATTAACAATTATTTTCTTCAAAATTTATACCCTTTATGTGCTTTCACACATGTATTGTTTTCCAGATGGAAACAATGATTTGCTCTAGTGCTTTGGTAGACACTTTCTGAGTGTAAGGAGTTACCCAAATTTAATTTCCTGCCCAATGCATTTGTTGACAGATCATCACAAAGACTATTCTGTTGCCAGTGAATGTTAGGAATCTGTTTTTTTTTTTTTTTAATTTTTATTTTGATCAGCTGCGAGTAGCTACTAAGATCATATGTTGACCTCCCCATCTATCCAATTGTATTTCACTGAACTACAACTTCATTTTTACAATTTGTTAAAATGGAGGAAACAATTATATTCTAGACTGATCTGCTAGCACTGCTTGTTGCTGGGTTTGTTTGTGACTTTCCATCAGTAGGCCCTGCTTTTAGTTGTCTGTTACTTTGCCACAGTTTCAAAACTTGAGCTACAATTTCTGCATTTCTTGTTTAAGATGATTTTTTTTTTGGAAAAAAATCATTTATTTCAGTCCAGTCACTTTTCAGAATAGCACTGGGTAAATTACTTATTCTTACAGATATGATTATCCCCCCCCAATACTTTTTTAAACAAGCCTATATATTTTTTTTATATGATTTTTTTTTGCAATATTCCTGCATCCTTGTGATTTAGAACAGGAATATACCATTGGGCAAAGCAGTCACCTG
The DNA here is from genome assembly GCF_003343035.1 of Apteryx rowi. NCBI lineage: Eukaryota > Metazoa > Chordata > Aves > Apterygiformes > Apterygidae > Apteryx > Apteryx rowi. The sequence goes on from NW_020448797.1 coordinate 1,034,293, forward strand.
TTTTAGACTGAGATGGGAGTTTATGGTGACTATTTTCAGAGTCATTTTTCAGAGTCAACTTTTAGATGCCTAAATTACAGCCAAGTTAAATTTCACATTTTTAGTGCTTTCCAATATGACTAATATCATACATCCTGGGGATAAGCAACAGTTCCCTGAATTTTGATATTCAGAGTGCTGTGGTATGTACCTGAAATGGCAGGAAAAAACTTGCTCTCCTGCTTCCTCAGTGAAGTTTGTCTCACATGCCAGTGCGATGTGGAGGAAAAATCCATTTTATTCATATGGAGCTGGGACAAGAGTCACTCAAATACTCTAAATAATACTGAGGCCAGTACAAGACAGAGAGAACTTGAGGTGAAGGACTGAACTGGGGAATAGGGAAAAGATCAGATTGTCTTTTCAAGAAGACCTGCAAATAGGGCCGGGCATGAAAAATTGCAGAACTGTGAGCTGTAAATTCAAATGAAATGATGAATTTGAGGGGGGCTGGACTGTCAAAGTATTTCAGTCTAAGGACCAGTGAGGCCAAGAAAAGTTAGATGATGGGAGTGGGAAGGTAGCTTTGGTGACGAGTCTGAATTCAGACGCACATAAAAAGATAGTGGGAACTGGATAGGAAGTTCCTGCACATGGTGCTTAAAAGGGATGATGGGGACTGGCTGCAGGGAATTTGGCAGTGATGAACAGAGACTGGTGTGGGGAAGGCTGAACCAGTGTCAGTGAGCATCCCCCCACTGCAGAGGGGGAAATACAGTAGAGACCAATCAACTTTGTAAAAGTCTGGGGAGGAGCCTCAGTATCCTGTAGAACACAACATTTCTTCAGTATGCTGTAGACTAAGTTTGAAACCTTTTCACGTGTAGAAACCCGAACCCTACTTCAAATATCACTTGAAGAAGATGCTTGAACCACAGCCAACTACTGACTTTAAGAAGAAATTCCACTCCAGACTATAACTGTCTAGGTGAAGTGTGCATTGAAAACATTTGCATATCCTAGAAAACATGTATAATTGAGTAGAATTATGAGAGGTAAAAAAGTAAAGACAAATGAAATACAAACTTTCAGGTACAGAGAAACTCAGCACTTTGTTCTAGATCACAAGGTAAATCTTTGGCAGAACCAAAAACTGGATTTAGTACTTTGGTCATAGAAGATTCTTCTGCACCAATGGTTTCCCTTAGTAGATCTTTACAAAATGTGAGGCACTGAATTGCTTAAAACAAGTGTCAGGAATTATGATAGATATAGCTGGGGAACTGTTTATTTTCTTTTTAGCTAGAATGAACTTTATATTRATGAGCAGTTTAGAAAGCATGAAAGAAAATCCCTTCACTAAAGAACTTAAACATAAAAGGTTGTATTTGTACCCATTCAAAGGTTTGTATTTGTATCCACCTAAACAAGAGGCCCCCCCGGGGACTCCTTGGGCACCTCATTTTTGAGAAGTATATTTCTGTGTCTCCATCTTAGTCAGAGCCTGCAGTATCTAATGGTCTTTAAAATTTGAGAACTTGATTTGATTAAAGTTTTACCGTAGACTCAGATGGTGGTAGAACTGGTGTGATTTTCTGTAAATGATGATGCAGACAACAAATTGTTCCTATGTGCCAGCTGAAGATCTGACATAGGATGTTTTTACGTCTATTATTTCTCTACTTAAAAATCTTTCTTGTTGCTTAGTGGTTTTAATTCCTGGATATGTTCGGTTTGAACTGAAGTGGGCTGAGGAGAGACTTGCCTTGCCACTGGCAAGGTTCACTACCCTTCCCGGATACAGATGGGCCAAACCCAGAACCTCATATCCAAATCTTTCAAATGTCAAGGAGAAGGGATCAGACGTGAACGCTCAGTTCTAAACCCAGCACTGTGGCTTTGATCCCAGGTCAAATCCAGAATTAGAAGAGGCCTATTTTATAGCTCCAGTTTGAATGCGGCCAAACTCTGTTTTCATCAGATTGTGCTCCAAGAAGGAAGAAATTGTATGTGATTTTGCCACTGTTATGTATGGAGCCAGGCCTGAAACCTAACCTTAATTTTGCCTCCAAGCCAAACTCTAAACCATACCCCAAATTAATACAGGTTTGAGTCTGACTTCCTTATTCTACCTGAATCCGTGGCTCATAAAAATATATTCTTGAATAATAATTTATTTTTGGTTTTGGAATGCACTAGATTTTGTCTAATTCCAAATACTTTCAAAAAACCTGTGTGTTGCAATGCTGTATACGATGCACACATGTTAAAGATCACTCTCATCCGTCTGTAAGGTACTCTGTTTGAATAGTGATTATATGAGTTAAAAATAAATAAATAAATAAATAAATAAATTTAAAAGAAGGCAAATGTTTAATCTTTTCCCCATTTTGTTGGGATAGCTCCAGAAACCAGAAGCAAATGAGGGAGAAGCAGGAACAGAGACCACCAGCAAACAGCAGCTGTGCTGTGAAACAGGACAAAATCACTCATGAGAAGAAAAAGGAGATCTCCTCCTCCCCACTAAAAGTTTGTGGAAACATGTAAGCAAAAACAACCAGCAAACACTTCCAGCAAAGGAAAGGATCAGTACAAAACCAGTGAATAACTAAGGAGAAGGCTAAGAAAAATCTAACTTTCTGACAAAAAGGACTATTAATTTAACTCTTAGAAATAAGGGGTGGGGGGGAGAAAAAAGAAAAAAAAAGAAAAAAAAAAGAATGTCTTTCAATTACACTGAGATACTGAACTGAAAACATATTCCCCCAATAATGTTATTCCTTAAGGAGAATACTTTCCATAACTCAAAAGGAAACTGTGCTAGTCAGGCTTTTTTTTCCCCATGGTGATAAAATAAAAAAAATAATGACAATGTAATCTAATAAGAGACATTTACTCAATAATGCCTTATTCTCTGAAGAAATATAAATCACCTCAAAACGAAACTGTTTAAGAATCATATGTGGGCAACTTATACATAAGCAGTGTTAGAAGGTGAATGTTGGGAATAACTACAGGGAAGCCAGAATGCTGGTTTTCTCTTTTCTCATTTTTAAGTGCGTACAGTTAGCTGACAGATAAGAGGAACATAGTAACRATCCTTATTCTGCAACTACAGAACTACTACTCTGCCTTCACATTCATATGTGTTTCTGATAAACAACAAAGAAAAGGATGCATCATAAAGTTTAGAAAAGTTTCCACGATTAGTGTGAATGTTGTGCAAAATGTCAGTATGGTGGAGGGTTATGTAGCATTTTCTGATAGACAGCTTATTCATCATTCTAAAGGCTGTAGTTTTCCTTTTAGCTGTACCCCACAAAAAATGAGCATACTGGCCAAAAATGGATTTGTTGTCAAGCTTTCTCTGGGGAAAAAAAAAAGTTTGAAAGGTGTTAAACTAGCTCATGGTTGCTTTTGGTTACAAAATTGTTATTGGATGGGATTTTGTTATTGGATGGGATTTTGGGGAGAGGGGGCAGAGTGTAAGTTCTGTCTCATTATTACAATACTCAGGGCTACTCTCCTTTCTTTGCCATGTTGAATTCAGAAACATTTGCTTTTTGGGGGAGTTTTTACCACGGCACCTGTCACTCACTCTATGCCTCCTTTTGAATTTTGCTTTGGGACTTGACACACTTGTTTCAGTTCTTAGTAAGGATGCCTTTCATGACTAGTGTGTTCTCTGAAAAGCAAATGTGTGCTTCTGCTCAGTCATATGCATAGCACCTTAGGTTGTTCACAGTACAGACCAAACTCTTTACCATTCCTCTGAGCACCATTTTTTCCTACCTGTCATTCTTTCACACTCAGCTAAGGGATCAGTCTCTTGTTGCTGAGCCACATGGGTGCATCTGCACTGCTAAGTAATAAGGGAGAGGGTGGGTTCAGATACTGGATCCTGCTCTTTGATTGTTAGCTTGTATTCAGGGTCTGTTCTGGATCACTCGAGCAACTCTGGATGGATCTAATCCTAAAACAATGTAGATATGAGCCAGTACCTTACCAAGCCATTGGCCTAGTGTGTCCCCCCTTCTTCTAAGTTGGGTGTCCTGCACCTCTCCCATACTACCAAGGGACTGATTAGCCAGCTCAGTATGAGTTGCTGCTTATGAATAAGCTTCTAGGTACCTCAAGACCATCCTCTCCTACTCTGTGCATATTTCTTTTTTTCCTGCATGTCTTTCTATCATCAGGGAAGTAATCAGAGCAATAATACATAGAAAATGAGTGAGAAGATTACAAAGGATTCTTTCTCCCTGCCGTTTTCCTTTATTCTTTTCATCTATTTCATCTAATTCCTGTTATCCTCCAGGCATTTCTGAATTGTTTAGAGGTGTAATTAATGATGAAAATCCTTCCAGTTGTTACATGCATGTGGTCATGAATATACACTTCAGCATTCTTCAAAGGAAGAGCTCTGATGAAAATATGCATACCCACACAGGAGGAAATTCAACCATCTTTTCTACTATGCTTGGTAACAACATATTTTTTTACCCTTTTAATTTTTAACAGCAATTCCAGTGCATGTAACAGAACCCAACATACAACAGCCTTAAGATCGTGACACAAAATAGCTGGATAAAGTGGCAATCAGAGGAGGAAATGAGTTTTTTCCAAGCAGGAGAAATGTTACAACCCATGGTAGCTCAAGGGCAGATTGCTCACCCACATTGCTTCAATCAGGACTGTTTTGAGTTTTGATTTCCTAAAAGGGGGTTTCTGTATGGAAATTCAGTGAAGAGCAATGAAAAATGATCTAAGTTCATAGCAATAAGTTTAAGAAAAGACATGGCATAAATGAAGAAAAAATATATACTGTTTTAATTGGGGGTCAGATATGTCAAATCTTGTGTTTCTCAGATTAAAAAGAAAAATTGAGTGTAGTATATTCTGCATGTATGGCTACAGATATGACTGGATCAAAATTATCTGCTAAGACCAGGTGACTTCACTTTAAGATCATAGATAATTGTTTTGATCAAAGGTTGGTATTAAATATGTGTGTATTTGTTCATAAAATGATACAATCTCAGCTGATATTATTCTGTGTTTTTTCGTGAGTTTATTTAATATGCACAATAAATGTCTATGGGATCTTAAAATAGGACAAGATGTTACTTCCCCAGATAACTTGATATCAAAATTACTCCTCGTCTGCTCATCCATTAAAATGAAGCAGTAGGACCAGCTAAGGTTGATGAGTGCTCAGCTGCAGGGAATCCTGATTTCCTGGGATGTGTCCACTGCAAGAAATGTCTCAAGTTATTTTTCAGGCTATAGGATCAACAGCCTCTTGGCTTGGCAAGGGGCTAGCTCTGGAGTGGCAGGGATGGGCCTTAGGGGTTCACCATGGCTTTAAGAGCCACGTGACCCACTGCATGGGGCAGTCACCACTGTTGATTGACCTAGAGACCCTGACATCTGTAGGCTTGGTAGCCTGTCACAATAGGCCTTATGAAGCAGATTTATGATTAAATAGTGTGCTTCGGAGTGTTTTAGATTTCCACTCAGGTAATCAGCAGGATTCCTTTCTTCTATTTGATTAAAAACCAAAACAACAAAAAAATGAAAACAACTGAAACAAACCAACCAAACCACTTTACCAAGCGCTAGCTAGTAAACAAGCCAAATATAATATCTGAAGATACAGGGACTTAACAAAGGTTTCAATATTAACATCTGCAAAATTGCTGCTGCTGTACCTACTACCAGAACCAGCTGTTAGATCTCCACATCTGGAATGATAATTATTTCAGAGCACACTACATGCAGAGGAGTGTACATTTCCTGTTCCTCCTAGGAGGCAATAGCCAAATCCGTCAAGATCATTCTGATATTCAGACAGGCATACAAGGATTTTTCCTCGTTTAGGTGTTAATTGCATGTTTATGTGTGTGAGTATGTGTGTTTGAGCACACACATGTAATGAAACTTCTTATAGGGTGTAGGGTTTTTGCTACTCATAGCACTGAGACCTGTGATTTTGGAAAACATATGATTGATTGCCTCTTAGCTAATGCACTGGGAATTAATTGTCTCAAGATGCCAGATGTACAGCATGATGCTTAGTTTAGTGAAATTACACATATAGAATGTGAAAGAAAAATAACCCCCAAAAGGGTACATTTTAAACTAAATTAAGCCATCACCTACTTGCAGCCCTGTAATAGTCTCCAGGGAAATTCCCATGATGTGGTCCTTATTGCTTAATTATTTATTGTTGTTAAAACAACATTTATGGTTTTGTTTTGATTGTTTGCTTCCCATGAAGGTTTCAAATATAAAGGACTGGATCAGTAACTGGTATAAATTGCTAGTTTTTCCTCTGATGTGGAAGAATTACTCTGAACAGCATAGCCTAGAGAAGCAGTGAAGGCAGTTGAGAGCCGCACTAAGAAGTCAAAGCAAAGATACTTTGAGGAGGGGATGGAAAATTCCTCTGCTGCTTCTTTGAACTTGCATCTACAGGACATAGGAACTGTTGAGTTCAGAAGTAAAGGACAGAATAGGAAAGGATGCTCTGAACAGGACTTTTGACTAGGATGAGCTTAAAGATCAGCTGAAAATATTCTGTAGAGTTATGAAATTCATTCTGAGAAAATAAGAAAAGGGCTGTATTTATCACAGTAGGCAAGGGAAGATACAAACTCATTTTGTTCACTATGAAACAGTTTTTGTTGTTGTTGTTGTTGTTGTTGTTGTTGTTTTGTGTGGTGAGATTGAGCAAAGTGAGGAGAAAATGAGAAACCCAGCAAGGTCACTGAGAAGGAAACTGAGGCACAGAAAAGAATAGATAGCCTAGAGAATAGGCTATAGACATGAGTAAAATTTTTCTGAATAATAATAACTTAAGAATGTCTAGTAGCTCTGCACTAATGAAGTTAGTTCTTTTTTTAATGACTCCCATTGCATTATAATATAGGCCCCATATCTCAAGGACTGTAATATGAAAATTTAATCTTAGAAATTTAACACTATCTATTACTGAAAACCTCTGTAAAATATCGGAAGTGGACAAATTGTGCACTTCTGTTACTTTTGTTATGGGATCAGAACTGATTAGCTGTGAAATGAAAAACCTACATTAATTAACAATTTTATTTATCTCCAAACAGCGCATGCTGGAAGTGAGTGAATCTGTTTATCGCTGTTAGTACTGTGAAATTCTGGGTGGTGCCTCTGAGTGGCTGAAAATAGACATCTCTGAATTCTTAGATGGCCATCAGTGTAAATTCTTCTTTTTTATCTTATCTTTCTAACTCCCATCTGGCTGAAATGACAGTTACAACTTTTTATATAAACGCTTATTATTGTTAGTCACTGTTGTTTGGCCAAGACACATCACTTTCTCTTAGGATTTATATAGTGTCACTGTTGGCAGTGCCTAAACTCCAAGTATTACTAAGAAGCAGAAAATCCTTGTGTGGGTTTGTACATTTCTTTTCATTCTTTTTTCTGGTCATGAATGAAGCTCARTTTTGAATATCCATAATTTTGTACAAACCTCACTGAAAAATGGTATTTCAAAAGAATTTGTTCTGGTGCAGACTCATAGCAGATTTCTGTTTGGCCTCAAGGAAGCTTGCACCACACTATATTCTAACACAGAACTGAAGTTTCAAGAATTTTAATCTGATCCTGCACTATGTCCGTTTCTATTTTAGAAACCACAGAAACTCTTTTAGCAGCCCGTCTCCTTCCCTTCCCCTCCATCCCATAGAGGTTGGAAATCTGAATGCACCAGTGATGCCAGGGTCCCTCCTGTAGAATATCCTGTAGGAACACAATCCACAAAATTGTCAATGGTAGTCAAAAAGTGGCAATGCTTTCTTTTCCCTCGATCACATTCATCTAAACATCAAGTTGGAAATACGTAAAATAAAAATGTCTGCTTCCTTGGGTTGAAATGATGCAAAGATGAGCTTAGAAACAACTAGGCTGATTAAAATAAGCCGCAGAAACTAATTTCTGAATTTTCTACCTGGCAGAAAAATTAGAAAGCATGATCTTTTACCAATTTCAGAAAAAGCTAATGGTTAAACTGCAATTTGCTCCCTGACAAATAGAATTACATGAATACTAAATGAGTACTAAGTGCTTTTAAAAGTCCCGCATTAACTATTTGTGGTGATGTCCATTCAGGTTGCTCAACAGTGGTTGGCTGAACACTCAACACCTCAGGATCAGGTCCTTTATCTTTGACTGAGATAGCTAAATCCAAAACTGTGACTGGAGAATTTTTTTCATAATGGGTAGTGTTTAGGATAAAACTGAAAAAAAAAAGTTAAAGAAGATAAACCTTTGTTAAGATTTGCTATCTTTTAAATAATTGCTGTCTTACAACCAGTCTCATTTGCCAAGGAGACCACATATTTCAAAAACTGTTTGTGTTTGTAATAATAAAAATAAAACCATGCATTTCACAAAGTCCTTGACAAGGAGAACAGAACTTTGAGTACTTAATACCTGGAATACTATTCAATTTGTTCTCCTTCCTCCAATGTGGTAGTCTTAACAAAAGATAGTGTCACTGGCGTAAAACAAGCTATAATTTAATATGCATTAAAAAAAAAAAAAAAGATTTGTAACTGATAATGACTAATTTGTTATCCTCTACTGGTTCTATAAAGACCTATTAGGATTTGGCCATACTTGAGGTTCTTAAGTTTTAGCTACTCTAGCTGGTCATAACTTGATGGGTCAGTTGTTTGATTAATTCCAGCCTTCCAATAGCTTTTGTTCTCATTTTTCTTTCTGGCAGTGTAATTATTGGTTACATTATAGATGAGTATGAATGGTTATGTCAACATATTTCAGGTTGTAATGAGGAAAATATATAGGGGTGTAATAAAGATAATGTGACTTTAGCTATACTTTGTGAGCATGTTTCTTGATTTATGCTGTTTTTAAAACTGCAGCGATAACATTCTTGGAAGTAAACATAGTGAGGTTTTGTTGCTCTCAGTGTCACTCTGAAGACATATTCCAGTCGGCCGGAGCCTGTGGCTGCAGCTGTCTCTACTTCATTACACCACTTCTAGCACCTGCAGCTTTAGGAAATAGCTAAGATTTTCAGCTGACATCTTCTAGGCATTTATTTATGCAGCAGGTTAAAATGATTTAATCTGTGTGCTAGAGGGGAGTGTTCTTTCATTAAGGGTTGCACTGATGAGAAGAAAATGTGCTCTAATAATGCAAAGTAATGATCTGTATCACCCTACTCAGGAGAAAAAATGACGTTAAACAAATGTTAATCCAACAAGCAGACAAAGGTAATGAATTTCTGATACTTTCACAGCCATCCTGCTTTATTTTTCCTTTTACATTTTGGGGGGTTGTTGGAAGCCTCCAACAGTGTGAGCTAACATATATTTTTTGCAGTATTTGGACAGAAGATAATAAATTAAAGGTATTGTCACAGTCTTAATTTAAAGTCTACTTTCCTTTCTCATTTGAATTTTTCTTTAAAGAAACATGCTTTTCTGACCTTTCATAAACATAGCATTATGAAGGATTCCTCACTCATGAGGAATACCAGGAAAGCTGTTAACAGCTTTAACAATGTGAACAGTCCTATTGTTATCTGTATCACGCTTAAAAATCAGTCCAAGTGTTAGAGGTATTTGGGAGTGAGGGACCTAAGAGCACAAGAGTGCTCTGCTGACTGCATAGGTACAATGAAATGCCATTCAGAATGGAATTAAGCCCTACTATATTAAATATTTTGTAAATATTGTAGTGATTTTAGGAAACATTCTAATTCACTTTAGTTCTCTACACTATAATGCAATCTGTGGTCTCAAAGAAACACATTGGCAGGATTACTCTGCTCTGGATTACTGCAGTGCAGGGTTGAACCAATTGCCCTTTATGGATTTATTGTTCTCGCAGAACTCCCTGGCTACAGGTTGTTCTTGTTAGGTCTACTATTCCCTGGAAAAGTATCACAAAGCCATCTTGACAAAGGACAGGGTGTGACCTATGGACATTTGAACAGAGATTTTCATTATACTGTCTTCAGCTGTAGAAATAGCTAGTATCTAGTAAACATAAGTTTAGTTGTCCTTTCTCAGACTTAAATTTTTTCCCCACCAAAGTTAATTTGCTGGATTCTATTAAAAAAAAAAGAAAAGATCAAAATCATAAATCTGCCAAACACCTTATACAATGACTTAGGAGAAAATGCAAACAAAATTGTAGAAAATGATTTAATGACAACCTCTGATCATTTAAAAATTGCATAACTGAAAATAACATTTGATATCTTGTTTTGTTTAAAGGAGTCCATGGAACTACTGCAGAGAAAAGAATTATCTGATCCAAGCCTTGAGAAAAAAAAAAGCCAAAACAGTTTTATTTCCAAACACTAAACATCAATTTATGTTCCCATTGAACTTGATGGAAATTTTAAAAGTCTGAATTGAGAATACATCTCAATTACTCAGGAAAACAATGGGGCTAACTTGATCCATTTTTGGCATTAGGCCTTCTTCAAACAGGAGGTTTTCCTGGAAGATCTTCAGGGATCCCGTCCAAACAACATGAGAGTAACACCTTAATATGTAGCTGTATAAAATGTTAAAATATCAGGGATATTCTAAGTTAAGGTTAAAAGTGAAGATAGATATAATGAAGGTGTGAAAACACCTTGCTAGGTTCCTCAAAAGCTTTGTTTCTAATGCAGATTCTGCACATACTGTAACAGTTTGATTACCAGGCATATAGACATTCCCAGAGGAAAGTTAGTCCTTGGAAAGAGTTATGTATTATGATGCCTTTGTGATACCACAGATTTTCTGTGTACTCAGGATAAGACATAACTGTGATATCTCAGATATTACCTTGTAAAACCTGTAGGTAAACTTTGTTTAATAAACAAATATAAGTGATCAGTATGATTATTGTGCAGTGTTTTGAGGAAGTATTTCCTGAAGGCATTCAGGTGTGTGATATTTGTCTCTGCTGCAGCAACTGAGCTACATGAAAATGAATCTGTTACATAGCATTCGGCCAGAACACATTTGGTACATTAATTACTGGCTTGTATGAGTTTCAGCAGAAGGAAAATCTGAAATGATTTTCTGAAAAGTACATAAACAAGTAGGAAAGAGATGCTTTTTTATAAATATATACTATTTCTTTTATAGCTGAGAAATGTAGGAATGCTTTTACTAAACACAGTTGTAAGAAGAAATGCAGTATGAAGATCTATATTACAGTACATGATATGAATTTCTAGTTCTGAAAGTTATGCAGTAATTTAGAAGCTTAAAGGATTATTTTTGTAAAGGCAGATGATGGATTTTGGTAAGTAGTAGAATGAATACTTGGTAAATAGTAGAGTGGATTGAAAGAACTTGGAGAACTCTTTGAAATTTCAAATACTCATAAATTTAAGGTTTTAAATTCCATATTAACCTCTAATCTTTTAATATACTTATTTCGGAAAAAAAAATAAAGTTCCTTTTAAAACAGAGAAGACCCTACTAGCCATTCTATTTAACCTTTTTTCCTTCAATTTCATTAATTTCTGAGAGAAATTTTGTTTTGTTAGAGGAGGAAATTTATTTTATTTTCCTCCTAGCATCCTTAAAATAGTCATATCCTGCTGTACAAAACATCTCAAAGCCAAAAAACAGCTGAAATAGGATCAGTATACAGCTACAGTACTTCTGAATTCAGTGACTTCAACACAGTTCTCACAATATTTATTATTTCTCTTATAAATCTTACTGCAGAAGTAAAACGTGAACCCTGGCTTGCTTCTCTCCTTCCTTCCTTCCTTCCTTCCTTCCTTCTTTCTTTCTTTTCTTTCTTTTTCTTTCTCCATTTCTTCTTCCTTTCTCTATTTCTCTCTATCTTCCATCTCTCCTTTCCTGCCTCCCTCTCTTGCCTTACAGTGTATAACATCTCTCATAGTTTCACAAGTTTGACAATCTTAAATGCTTCAAAAATAGAAGGTGATTAAAAATAACAAATTAAATTATATTTATGTAGCTAATCATAAGTTGTTTTTGTAAACTTACTCATAATTTCTGAATGGCTAGGCTAAATACTATAGTCATGGTATATATGCATATATTTCTGCACTCAACCTTACCAAAGGTGGATGAAAGTTTCTTCTAGCCTTCATCTACACCCTTCAAAATCTTGTTGCTTCAGTAGTTTGCATCTAGATTTCAGTCAGGCTGCCATAATGTTCAAAGAGCTTTTTATATCAAGTGCATTTTTTCTTGAGTTAAGAAAATATGGAGGGAACAGATAGCTCTGTAAAGATTTTCAAGTCTTTAACAGGAGAAACTTGCAAAATTCTTTTAAGGACTTTGCAAATGTTGAAAGGACGGGTCAGATATAATGCTCAGGTATATAGACAAATATATTCTTAGTGGACTCAAAACACTTCAAATAGTTTTATTTGAGGATGACAAATTAGAACGAATCACCTAGGCTAAGCTGTTCAGGGAAACTGACTTGGCTTGGCAGAGGTACGCTGTGTGTGTATAAGGTCTGCAGTGCAGCTAGAATCCCCATCTTGACCATAGGGAGCTAAATTCCTAAAGAAACTCAAACTGCTGTGTTATTCTTTAAGGTGTCTTATTCTTAAAGGTGTCCTGCTGCCTTCTTGCATCACTAAACCTAATGCTTGGGTACCTAATGAATGCGTAGAGAGACTGGGGGACTATGTGCAGTTTATCTACTGCAGTGTTTGATTTAGGTTTCATAACCTCTTTGAAAGCCAGAGAACAATTCATTGCATATCGTTTGGGGGAGGCTAGATCCTGCTTCACTGTGCTGCAGATGGGGGTATGTAGCCTGGACACCTAGCAGTTAGAAGTAAGCAGTTCGAGTCTATCCCAAAGTGACTACAGATAGGAATCTCAGGAGACCTGAACCTGATCAGGATATCATATAAGCTCATTATCAGGTAGGATAAAATCTAAGTATGGTCTAAGTGTGGACCCTCAAAATCAGTGCCTGATACCCAGACAGGAGTGAGACATCCACTACTTCTGGCCCCGATTCTTGTCAGTTTCAAGCCATGAATCTAACATTTCTGCCATCTTCAGTCAGATCAGATTGTTCCCACACTCTCTAAGGAACTTTCTGTCCTGTCTCAGCAGCTGGACAAGTGGCTGGTGGGCTCATCCTACAGATGTTGGTTCAATTTGGTGTGGAATAGGGACTCAAACTCATCTGTCCAGTAGTCCAGATGGATCCTCTTACCAACTATTCAGAAAAAAGGTTATCAGCAGTTAGTGTTGTTTGTCTTTATATAACATGCCAAGGACTATTTTCATAGTCAGTGTTTTAGGTAGAATACCAGTGCCTGAGAGTCTGTGGCAGGGAAGAAATTGTGTGAGGGAAGAAACTTGGCCCTATATCCAGCACAGAGCCAGAGACCCCTAGTTTGTAACAGTTTCACAGGATTTCACAGGGTCTACTTGCAGTCTGTTCAAAGCAGGTGTTGAAAAACAAGTGAAGAAAGCCCTTCCAACTTGCCAAGGAAAGTTTGACCTTGTTACCCAACTTTTGAGTATCTACCTGCCTCTTTTAGCAAGAGTTGTAGAAGATTTTGCTCATTGGGATCTTTGAGAGGAGCTATAGTGATAAGCAGTATTATAGACTACATACCGTTACCCTGTTTCTTTCATCAACCCAGAATGAACAGTATTTTTTTTGTCTAAATTACCACTTTTTCATTGCTACTATATGAAAAAAAAATCATTGCTTTTGCGGGTAAGATCTCCTACAATGGTAAATTAAACATTAGTCTTTTGGAGAAAACATTTTGTAGAAGCAACATTTTGACTTGACAAGATTGCTTTTAGGTTACTTTTCAATTTAAACACTGATAAAACAAATGCTATTGCTCATTGTTAACTGTATCCTGTGTTCTGAGCTTTTTGGAAAGATCCCCAAATCATTCAGATGGTTTCTGATGTATTTTCCAATACCAACAACAACAACATATTCAATAACTTCTCCCTATTTTCTGTGAACCAGTTAGAGACCTGCTTAAATTAGAGATTAGCAATATTTGGAATTTTCAGAGGTCCACTACAAATATTCAAATTAGATTAAAACCCTGATGTTATAAATCCTATTACACCTGTGCTTACTCTTGTGAGTAGTCAAGCTGATTCCAGTGAAAGTACTTAATCCAGATAATTAATCATATCCATAAGTATTTACAGGATTGAGAACTAAGGTTCCGGGGACCTAAAGATGCATATAGCTACATAATGGGATTTACAGGAAGTCTTTGGCACAAAAGTGCCAGGTATTGAAAATGAAATGTTGAAATTCTTAATGTAAAAGAGGGGTCTAAACCTTGAAGAAGTCTGTGTAAAATGAGATATAGATGTAGATCCTAGATCCCTGAGTGGACAGTGAGGTGGATTGAGAACTGGCTGAATGGCAGAGCTCAGAGAGKTGTGATCAGTGGCACAGAGTCTAGTTGGAGGCCTGTAGCTAGCGGTGTCCCCCAGGGGTCAGTCCTGGGTCCAGTCTTGTTCAACTTCTTCATCAATGACCTGGATGAAGGGACAGAGTGCACCCTCAGCAAGTTTGCTGGTGATACAAAACTGGGAGGAGTGGCTGATACACCAGAGGGCTGTGCTGCCATTCAGAGAGACCTGGACAGGCTGGAGAGGTGGGCAGAGAGGAACCTCCTGAAGTTCAACAAAGGCAAGTGCAGGGTCCTGCACCTGGGGAGGAATAACCCCATGCACCAGTACAGGTTGGGGGTTGACCTGCTGGAAAGCAGCTCTGCAGAGAAGGACCTGGGAGTGCTGGTGGACACCAAGTTAAGCATGAGGCAGCAATGTGCCCTTGTGGCCAAGAAGGCCAATGGTATCCTGGGGTGCATCAGGAAGAGTGTTGCCAGCAGGTCGAGGGAGGTGATCCTCCCCCTCTCCTCAGCCCTGGTGAGGCCACATCTGGAGTACTGCGTCCAGTTCTGGGCTCCCCAGTACAAGAGGGATGTGGCACTACTGGAGCAAGTCCAGCGAAGGGCCACAAAGATGATTAGGGGACTGGAGCATCTCTCTTGTGAGGAAAGGCTGAGAGAGCTGGGCCTGTTTAGCTTGGAGAAGAGAAGGCTGAGAGGAGATCTTATCAATGTGTACAAGTATGTGAAGGGAGGGTGTCGAGAGGATGGGACCAGACTCTTTTCAGTGGTGCCGAGCGACAGGATGCGAGGCAATGGGCACAAACTGAAACACAGACACTTCCATCTTAACATGAGGAAAAACTTTTTCACTGTGAGGGTGACAGAGCACTGGAACAGGTTGCCCAGAGAGGTGGTGGAGTCTCCTTCTCTGGAGATATTCAAAACGCGCCTGGATGCAATCCTGTGCAATGTGCTCTAGGTGACCCTGCTGAGCAGGGGGGTTGGACTAGATGATCTCCAGAGGTCCCTTCCAACCTCAGTGATTCTGTGATTCTGTGATCCCATTACAAGTCATCTGACAGTGCATTGCACAGAAGAACTGATTGCCCCAATCTGTCTAGAAGTAGCTCTGGCAGAGGTTATTCAAAGGCTAATTAGCTCTAAATGTTTTTATTTCTAAGTTTTCTCTTTGGTCAGTTAAAAACAAAAGCAAAAACCTATTGTAATTTGAAATAGAAACCTAACTCTAGATGCTTTAAATTGTAAAAGAAGTCTCTCTCTCTCTTCACCCGCTATACTAAGAGGCTTAGAAAATTAATCTCCTTTGCTGAAGTCAGCCTTTGTTGATACGCTCACTCAGTACCTTTACAGTAGTGGAGAGTGGATATCTCTTTACCTGAGTTACACGTACAAAATTAGAATCTATTGATATTCCCTCAAAAACAATACCACTTTAAAAACTTAAAAAAGAAAGATGACATAATGTAGTGTAATGTATACAGTCTTTAAATAGATTTTGTCCTTTTTTTTTCAAAGCCACAATCAACAAGAAAAGCAAATTACCTCAACCATTTTGGCAAATTTATTTAAAAATAATTTTATAATTAGTATTTGTGTTGGAAGTATAGCTTTTGTAAGATTTTAAAGGCAATGACAAGAGGGAGGAGAAACTTGAAGTGATCACTGCACGTTATGATTAGCTTTTAAAAGTTGGAAATGCTTTAGTAAATATTTGCAAGTTTCACAGCATAAATACAGGATAGAGAATAACAGACAGTACAGACATGCTGCTGGAAGGGATCTGTGGGTTATAACAGATCATAAGCTGAACATAGTCAACAAAGCTATGTTATTGCATAGATTATATACATACAAGGCAAACATCATAATGAAATGTATAAACATTGTATGCATTATTTAAGTGACATATGAAGTAGCTCTTAAATTCTGTTTGGCCTTGGTTAGACCTCAAATGCAATAGTATGTCCAGTTTTGGGCTTCATGCTTCAAGAAAGATACAAAGCTGTTGGATTGTGTCCAAAAGAAAGTAATGAGAATGATTACAGGTCTAGAAAACATGGCCTCTGAAGAAAAAATGAAGGAATTAGGATTGTTTAGTCTAGAGTTGAGAAGACTGAAGGGAGCTATGACAGCAGGCTACAAAGAGGTAAAAATAGGAGATGGGAATAAACAATTTTCCATGCCCACTATGAATAGCAGCAAAGTAAAATAGTTTTAAGTGAAGCTAAGGTTAAACATTAGTGAAAATTTTCTAGCAGCCAAGCTGGTTGAGCTCCATTACACAGGGGCTGTGAAGGGAGTCTTACACCATACCACGTCCTTACGCGGGAGCTTATAAAACATCTTTCAGGAAAGATACAGGTTTACAGGATCTTTGAGACAGGGAATGGATAACATAACCCCACATGATATCTTCCAACTTCATGCTCTGTGATTTTATAACTAACTATTTTGCACTCTTTTTTTTATTAGGTAAGATGGGGCATATACTGTAAATAATATCTTATTTCATTATACAGAGGTCAAACTATGGTTCTATTATTTGGTTATGTGTGTTTTATTGTCTGCAGTGTTGATTAAAAGTGAATAGACCTTAATTTGGTGACAATTCTATTAAGATTTCTAAATGCTTAAGTAAACTCCAATGCTTCTGTCTCACCTGGGTATCTCTGGCACTTTTGCTGTTCACACTTTCCTTGTTATAACTTCATGACAACAGTGATGCTCCATTGAGCTACCTAGAGCTTTCTGCAATGATGCTGATGATTCAGACTTCTGGTACCACGAGCACACTCTGTTACATAGGAGATAACGGAGACACAACTATTCTGGAGGTAGGCCTCCAAAAACAAACAAACAAAAAAAAAGAAATAAAGGAACTACTAACTTTTTGATAAAATTAATAATCTTGTCCAAATTTCCTCAAAGTTGCTGAGCCCTTTCTTTGGTTTAGTGTCCTGGGGAATATTCAAGATTCTTCTGAAGGTGATAATCTCAGAATCACAGGTCAGCTGGTTCACATGTCAACCAGGCCTTTTATTTTGCATCTCCTTCTATAAAATCATTCTGAAAACTTCCTCAGAGATCAGTTTACATGTTTCTGTTGCAAACATATTTTTTATTTGTTCTGTATTTAGAAAATCTTTACACCCTGAAGTTAAGATCTTTGAAGAAAACTTTGGAATCAACAGCTTTTTATAGTATTCAGTTAGCTCATTGCAGCAAAGTGTTTCCACCTGAATAAATGATCATTAACATATGGCTTACTTTTGCACACAGTCTGATGGGGAAATGATAGAGTTTTTGTTAACATAATCCAAGCAAAGACAGACCAGCTCACACAGGGTCCCTTTAGCTCTATTCACTGACTAATAGCATACTGGCCGATAGTATAGAAAACAGACTTTTTGCGAGAGTGCCCCAGTTTACTTACCCAGCCTGCAGCAACATGTACCTCATAGGATTCCTAAGCCAATTTGTGCCTTTGTATTTAAATAGCCCTGTTAGATTTTTATTCCTTGAATTTGCTTAGCCATTTTCAAGCTAAGTGAGTGTTCAACATCTACCATATCCTGTACCAAGTGGTTCACAACCACTGAGAACTGGCTGAATGGCAGAGCTCAGAGAATTGTGATCAGTGGCACAGAGTCTAGTTGGAGGCCTGTAGCTAGCGGTGTCCCCCAGGGGTCAGTCCTGGGTCCAGTCTTGTTCAACTTCTTCATC
>NW_020448797.1:1052893-1074593 GCF_003343035.1 Apteryx rowi
AGCTTGGAGAAGAGAAGGCTGAGAGGAGATCTTATCAACGTGTACAAGTATGTGAAGGGAGGGTGTCGAGAGGATGGGACCAGACTCTTTTCAGTGGTGCCCAGAGACAGGACGCGAGGCAATGGGCACAAACTGAAACACAGACACTTCCATCTTAACACGAGGAAAAACTTTTTCACTGTGAGGGTGACAGAGCACTGGAACAGGTTGCCCAGAGAGGTGGTGGAGTCTCCTTCTCTGGAGATATTCAAAACGCGCCTGGATGCAATCCTATGCAATGTGCTCTAGGTGACCCTGCTTGAGCAGGGGGGTTGGACTAGATGATCTCCAGAGGTCCCTTCCAACCTCAGCGATTCTGTGATTCTGTGATTCTGTGTGAAGGAGTATATCCTTTTCTTTGCCTCAAATCAGTCTCCTGCTAGTTTCATTTGATGTCCCTTAGTGCTTGTATGGGAAGTGATAGTGAAGTAATCATTTCCTGTTCACCTTCTCCATGCCAATCATGATTCTATGGACTTTTTTCTTATCCCTTCTCAGTTATCACTTGTGCAGGCTGAAGTGGCATAGTCAGGTTTTCCCTCATATGGAAACTATTTTTTTCTTCAGATTATCCCTGTTGTCTTTGCTGTACCTTTCTTAATCCTAATCTCTATCCCTGGCATATCCTCAGTGAGATGTGGTAAGTGGAATATCATGAGCATAAGGTGGATTCCACTGACACTGAAGCAGTGCATAAGATACCTTTGTTCCATAAAGTCATAATTTTAACCACAATCTTTAAGCCAAACTGACCTTAAGTCATCACAGTTGTAATCTTTGAAATACAGAAACAACACTGACTGTTTTCATTGAGTAGGTGATACCTGGTTGATAAGAGTTTTAACTCTTTTCCACTGAAGTGTAGTGAATCTTTATGGTGCTCTAACTCTCCTAAGTATTGCATGATGGTCACATACACACAGAAAATCACTATTGCAGTACAAAGACTTGACAGTTGGAGAGTTTCCTCTCACTCCCTATACCCTCAAGGGTTTACTTACATTTTCCTGTTATAAACACTTTTCTGAAGAATGAACACTTTGAAATGGAAGAAAAGTCTGACTTCACATTAGATATACTTTTCCTGTGCTTTGAAGATATAAAGTACTGCATAAGTGTGTATTCTTATTTATAGTTTATTTTGGCTGTTTGCGCCAAACCCTTTCTGCCTCTTTTCTCACAGTCACTTCACTTCAACCTCACTTTAGTTGCCCTCCATATATCCCTCCTTCTTATCCTTTTTCCATTGCTTCTACCACCCATTTTGTCCCTCTCTTCATCCCCTCCCAGCAACATCGCCAGCCAACAAAGAAAAGGCGAAGAAAAAGAAACTAATATGACAGCTGAAAAACTTTGTCTTTTATGTTATTCTCTTTCCTCTTAACCCTTTGTTTGTCTTATCTATTTACAAACCGTTTAGGGTAAGAACTATCCCTTATTCTTTGCTATCAAGGTTGGTGCCATGGGCCCTATTTTGGTTGCAATTCCTAAGCTTTTTCATAACATAAACTATGGTGATATTGATGTTTTGACTGAAATGAAAAATAAAGCTGAACTTTAATTGACTAAAGAGCTTGCTTTAGGTAACATAGAAATAACTATTAAATGATATCTGAATTTGCTGTTATAACTATGTGTTTTGTTCCTTATTGTTCCTTACTGAAGTTGACTGTCTATTTCATCAGGCTTTTTAATAGGTTTATAAGGTTCTGATATGGGCGTGTTTATGTTCTGAGCTTAAATGTAGGACTGCTTCCTCATATTTCTTGATTTGGTTCACATGTGATAAATAGTCATTATTGTGGCATTCAAAATATCATCTGGATGTTATCTTAGGCTGCTGAAGATGTTAATGATTTTACAGAGTGTATAGAAAGATACAGGAGTGTTTTTGCAAATAAAGATGCTAATTCCTGCTCCTGTGCTTACCCTCTCTAAGCCTTCTGATGCAACCCTAAAGGTAGATATAAAAGCCTGAAGCAGCCAGTGTATCAGCAGGATTAGGGATTAAAAAAGGGAACATATTCGAGCAAGATTACAGGGATTTGGGAGGGGTAAATGATTTAGAAATCCCACTTTTTCCCCCTATTTTACAGAGTGGGATGGTGATGTCTGCTGTTTTATTACTGGGAGATTTGTTCCTGAAACTTGTTTTCTGTAGAGACTGACTCCAGGTGTGGGCTTGCTAGAAGAAGGTGGAAGGTAGGAAAGGTTAAATGTCCCATAAACTGCCATTCTGATTAGGATTCCTTGTTCAACATGTGATTTTGGCCCTGTAATACAGTTGTGTGGATTGGCAGCCTTCCCCACCCAGAGAGCATGCAGGTACACCTTGCTTACAGAAGCACATGTTCACTTTGAGTTGTCTTGTTTAACTTGTGGAAATCTGTGCATGATCTTGAAGGCATCCCTTCCTTTGAGTATCTCACTGAAGTAGGAACTTGACCAGGGTTACCCATCCAGATCAAAGCCTGGATTAAAATGTTCTGAATTCAAAAGAAAATTCCCCCCCTGCAATAGCAAGTTTCTACAGTTTGCTCTGTTATAAAATTTTGGGTAACTCAGCCACACATCTTTTTTGAAGAGCGAGAGTGAGGATTACTTTGAAAAAAGAACAAATCAGTTTCCTCTTTTCTAGACTAACTTGTCTATGAATGTCTCAGTAGATTTTTAGGAATATGAGGGATATATCTATCAAGTAAATAATTTGGGGTTTTTTGACAAATAGACTAATATCTTACATGCACACTAAAATTCACTAAATACTATTTGGAAAAAAAAAACAGTATATTTTAAATTACCATATGATAGTTATGCCATTTATTCCAAGTTACATTATTTTTGAATACATATCCACATTTTTTTCATTCTTTATCTGGCTATATATAGATAGGTCTGTATGGGCTCACTCATGGAATCATTTGACTACTTCGCATAAACAAAACTTCAGTACAATTTAGCCTTTCAAAGTTCACAAATCTCTCATGGTCTGTAACCCTTGCTAACCACTTAAAAGAAAGACATGGGAATTTATGATGAAGTCAGAATAATTCCTAAGAAACAGTTCGTGTGCTGAGGAGTCTACAATATAAAGATCAAATATAGGTCTAGAAGTAAAAAAAAGACAATCAAACTGACTGTATACTGCAAAAAAAAGCAAAAATATTTCTGAAATCAAGGGTTGGAATATGTAATCCTTCTTTCCATTGATATTTTTACCAAAAATAGTATCTTTTCTTCAAAGCACAACCTGTAGGTCTACTTGTGAATGAAGAAGAATGTTACTGTAAATTTAAGGAAAAAAAAAGCTTATTTTTTAGAGTTTAATTATGCACA
Source organism: Apteryx rowi (assembly GCF_003343035.1). NCBI lineage: Eukaryota > Metazoa > Chordata > Aves > Apterygiformes > Apterygidae > Apteryx > Apteryx rowi. The sequence goes on from NW_020448797.1 coordinate 1,056,269, forward strand.
AAGACTTGTCAATGTCAGTGTTTTCTGTCTGTAGTGGTAGGGTAGTAGATTAGAAATTTCTTAGGACCATTACTTGATTGATTCCATACAACTAATTTAAATGTTAAGTTTAAGCCAGTGAGATCATTTAGATGAGTAACTCAGATATTTTTAAGTCTTAGCCCTCTGCAAATGTTAAAATGGTTAATCGGATTGCATCCCAAACTGCTATGAGAATCAGCATTTAATCCTGAGAAATCATTCAGAATACATACAGCAAGCGTATGTTGGTGTACTGATGGCCTCCATGAAGAAGACACAACCTTAGATGTATGTATAGTTTTACTGAAGTCAATGAGGCAACTCACATGCTTAAAGGGAGGAACGTAGTTCCTTCAGACCTCCTTCCTGTGACCACTTGCCTAAGATGTGCCARTGATGTTAAAGAGCAAAATCCTGGAGCTTTTCAAGTCAGATGCTTTCCTGTCATAGTATGTCTGTAGCTATAGTAGCAGGCTTGAACACGTCTTTGCTCTTTTAAGCAGGGGCTGCAAGACTAAGACATGAACTGAAATTCTCATGTTTGCATGCTTTCAAGCTGTCATGGAGAGAAAGTCAAATGAAAAATCCCATGTATCTTACTCACTTCCTGAAAGGTTTAGAGAAACTTTTAAGCATAAAAGGATTTACTTATTTGATCAAGGCTGACAAAGTTGGACCATAGTTATTCCTGGGTGCTGAACAGATGACCATAAAAAGAGGAGTTCTTCCTCTCTCCACATTGATGTAATTTATTAGTTTACTGACAGATTGCTCAAGACTGAGTTGCTTACCACAGTTATGACTCGGATTGATTTTAGCAATACATGGTTTGTACAATCAAGGCCATTGTGTGGCTTCAAGTCATAGCCTGTTTGTTTACATAAGAATAAGAACTGTATGTATTCCATTCAGCAAACTTATTTGTGAAAGTCTTGGTGGTTTAGCCCTGTAATCCCAAAAGAGAAATAAGGATGTAAGACTTGTCTATATCCCTAGATTGCATTAGACAGTAGACCACACATATAAACACCACAAATCTCATTTGAATCTCATTTTTACTTATGCTTTGTTTACAGAATGTTTTAAAATCTTTCAAGTATCTCTTATCCTAAATAAGACTAATAAATTGTAGTGGTCTGTACATGAATGTCTTGTCCCTTGTATGAAACAGATGGATTTATTTATTTATTTTCTGTTTAAATTGTCTGTGCTCACTTAAGTTTCACTAGAAGGCCATAACTTCTGAGGTAACCATAACTTGAGTTTTTTTCTGTTTCAGAAAAAGTACATGAAGACCATGTTACCTTCAATGTACTTAAAAATTAGAAAATCAGGTTGCTCACACAATTATCTAAAGGTAGAATTACAGGCTTTTTAAAGTGCCTGTCAGCCTCAGTGAATAGAAATATATGTATAAAGGGGAAATGGGGGAAAATGAAAACAATATGTTAAAAAGAGGAAGGAAAAGATAATAATAAAAAAAAAGAAAAAAAAGAAAATACCTGTGTGCAAGAAAATAGGTCTACAACAATGAATGCAAAGGTTGATAATAATACAAGATTGAAACCAGTGCTATTATAAAGTATTTTTTTTAACCTATTTCCATTATTTGTCCACAATTCCTGTCCAAAGTGAAGCTGTATTAGTGTGTTTTCATTGTGTACTTGGATTCTACTACCTAAAAGCTTGATATTTTTTGCAGCTGCATTTACATATGTTTTGTTGGGTTTTTTTAAGTAATTATTTGAAACCATTGACTATGATATCTATATACTAAATGCTGTACAGAGTAAAGATATAAAACAAGAAGCCGGTTAGGAAATACAAGAGACCTGCTAGTAGTACTTGTCCATATGGCAACCGGTGGTCTCAGCAAGTCAGAGGTTTAGTTATGTTCATGTATTTTGTAGACATCAAGGCTGAGGAGAGGTTTAAAACCTTAAAGATAAACTATGAGTTGGTTTTAAAGATGTTAAGGACAAAATCCATTGCACATGAAGGGCAACATGAAAGTAGGAAACTTCTGCTTGAATAAAAATTGAATAAATGGATGATGACATAAGTGGAGCTGGAGCTGGTTTCCTGTCACTATTGCCTATACCACATTTAAGAAAAAAGAAAAAGAAAAAAAAAGTATTTAGATTACTTAGATGTGGTTGGCCACCAAGTGGTTTGAAAGATGTTCTATAATTATGCTTAGAATACTGTCACAAGGCAAATCCACTGAGAGCTGTAAAGGGAATGGGTTACAGAGCACATTAACCGAATGTTCTTCAGTTTCTTGGCAAGTGCTCTGACCGTTGCCTATAGAGTGTTTATGAAAAAAAAAAGAGAGAGAGAAACAAACAAACAACATCCAGAGCTTTCTTCAGAAAAGGAAGCCTGGATCATTAGTGGTGAAGGTGCTAAGTGTTTCCTATTAGCTCTTTATAGGGACAAGCAACAGAGGTAGAAATTTAACTTAAGTGCTTGTTGACTTTAGTGTATATCTAAAGGAGACTTTGTACCACTAGATATAAAACTCGGGAGTGATCATAACGATCTCATGAATGTCAGGCAATTACGCTGGATCTAGACCAATGTTGTTATTTCCAATGCTTCCAAAATGTTCTGATTGCCTCCAAGAACTTTTGGATGACATCTTAAGGAAAGCTCATTGTCTCAGTTTAAACATGATACACATAAACTTCTTTCAAGGTTAGAGGAAGGTAAATGAATAGTGAAAATTTGTCTTCACTTTTTTTTCATAATGTTTCTAAATAAATTTATACACAGAGGGGCATATATCTTCATGCATACTCTCATTAGTGATGAGTGCAAGAGGTAGCAACAGACTGAGAAATGGCAAGAGGGGTGGAAAGAGAAACTAGAGGACCTGAGAAGGGGACAAATTAAGAAAATAAATTCCAAACCCTGAATTCCATCCTTGAATTTTGTAATATATTGAGTTCTGGGATGATCAGCATTGGATGACTGGTTTCCACATGAATAGAACAAGGAGCAAGTTTTGAGGACCTGGTGTTCCTTACAGGATGCCTACTCAGCTGGGAGAAGGTGTATGGAGAACTTTTTGTTGTGTATGATTATTCCTGGTTAGAAGCTTTCATATTTAGTAGCATGAGAACAACTTCTGGGAGAAAAAGTAAAAGAGAAAATAAAAGGTTTAGTACCTGAGTGACAGACTACAGAGTATGGTGGAAAAAAGGCAAGCACATGGCTATGAGATAGCCGTCCCTACACCAGTTATCCCAGAAGGAATTTTCCACCRTGCTGTGGAAAGGAAATGGATGAAGGATTACTGGGGTTAGTATTTAGTGGTGACTGAGATGGTTCTGGTATCTCAGGTCCAAGCAAATTTTGAAAACAAACTCTTAATAATCTCCTCAAATAAGCTGTATCCAGAAATGTAACACAATTTTTTTATGTTATAAAATATGGTTCTATATACAAATCCACTATTTGTATAATTTCACTTTGCAGCCACAGAGACCAGTATAATATTTGATATTATTAAAATGTTAATGACTGGGAAGTTGGTAAGGGATTTCTGTAACAACCCATTTCAAAGTCCAAAATATCCAGTGATTTTGTGCAGTTGGTACATATTTTGTTAAGAGTGTGCTCTGAAAATAATTCTTAAAATGACTCTTACTCTCCAATCCATCTGAAGAAAAAAAAAAACTTTAGCAACAGGACTGGTTACAAATGCTTGCGATTTTCACAGCCTAATTGTGTGGAAATTCTTCGGAGGCACATGGCTGTACTAGCAGTCTCTGCAAGCTCTCTCTGCTGATGTTTTCATACTGTTCATTTAGAATGAACATGATTTTACAATCTAAATATCCTCCAGCTGTTTGTAGAGTCTTGAACTGGCACTGTCATGTCATTCTAGCTTCCAATAAATGTGAAAGGTTTCTCTCTCTCTCTCTCTTTTTATCTCTTTTTCCTTCCCTTCCTCTCTCCTGATCCCTCTCCTCACCCCCACCTCTTTATTTCTTCATTCGTTTTGGCTAAGTGTTTAAGTAACTGGCAGAAACTTGCTAAACATCACATGATCTATTGCAAACAATATGGAGAGGACTTCTGAAGTATTTACGTGCTGTCTTTTAGATATTCCTTAATGCTTTGCAAAAGTGTACCCATTTGGTTGAATATTAAAGGGCATACACCAACATCAAATAGTTTCCAATTTCAAATAAATTGTTTATGGAACTCTACTGTTGTTAACATATAATTCAGGAAAAAGCTTCTTTTCTCCCTTTTTTTTTCAGCAGAGATTGCCTATAAGTTTGCCTTAATGCAGCATACACATTGCTTCCCCACTCCTTAGGCAAATATTTGTATTCCGTTGTAGTACATATCCGGCATTGTTCATGCTAACCTTTTCTTTGCAGTACTTATACTATTTTTTCTTGTAAAATGTCAGTGCAACATCTTAATAGTGGCCCTTGTAATAATCTTGTAATTGCTTCGAACTAAGAATGCTAATTTGCTCTTACTCAGTTTTCTAGAGAACTTTTACTTTGCTTCCCCATTTTCCTGACTTGGTGGCTTAGGTAAAGAAGAAAGACCAAGTTGTCTTTGCTTCCTTGTTTAAGCTTGTTCAAATTTCAATTTGAAACGTGCTGTTTCCCATAATCATTTTCAGTGATCATTCTTTAGATTTTATGCTTTGCAGAGAGATAATGTTTTCATTTTCTAATAGTGGCATTCAACACAATCTGATCTGAGTTCCTACCTCTACATATTTAATAATGTATTCTCTACCTATTAATGTCGTAAAGGTGTGGGTGAATGAACAAGTTACTGTGAGGTGAGTTAGGGCTTCTGTATGTAGGGCATTATCTATTTTTTAATATGCCTTTCCTTCATCAGAATTATGATATCATTTATCCCCAAATCAAAGGGATGGAAGCATGTACACTAGCAATTCACAAAGGATATTTGAAGGATTTGCCTCTGTATTAATCATCCACTACCCAGAATCAGAGATTCAAATGACTTTCTTAGAATCAACTAATAAGAATCAAATCATGGCAAGTTTTCCAAAACAAGCATAACCATGTTACCAATACACCATGTTAAAAGAGAAAACTTTATGTCTAATTTTAAAAAGGGGAAAAAAAAGAAAAAACTTTCCTCAGAAAATATCAAAGCAAATAAAAAAGTTTTCTGAACAGTACAATAGAATATGGTGTAAAATCAGGATGAATTGTCAAGAAAAATGATCACAACCCAAATTCTTTTTTTTTCTGTAACGRAGTCTCTGTAAATACAAGAAAAGCAGAGAATGTTGTACATCTTGACTTGAATAAGATTACTGACATGGTTTAACATGATGTACTCCTAAATAGGTTAGGGAAACATATTACCATAAGGTGGTACAAATCTGGTGAATGCCAAAGTAGTTTTCAACAGCTCATTGTCAAGGAGCATATAGAGAGCTGAGTCTTCAAAGTTCTGTTTTAGCTGTTTCTCAGTGATAACGGAATAGTGGATACCTAAATAAATCAGAAAGCTCTGTGGAGCTAATAGAGGTTGCAAGCAGACCAGAGAGCCTAATTAGCATTCCAAAAGGGAATTAAAAGTTGAGAAAATACTCTCTCTCTTTTTTTTTTTTTAAGAAAGATGTAGTTCATCAACATAAGTGAAAGTATCTATATTTAGGGATGAACAGACACAAGACAAGTGGTTTTAAAAAAAGATCTGCAGGATATAGTGGAGCTCAAGCTGAACATCAACAGAACGTTGTGTAAAAGGATCTTGCAGAGAGGAAAGAATAATGTGTTTACATATCCATGGCAGGTAAGAAGAAAAATAATGGGTTTAAATTACAGGAAGGAAGATTTGGGTTAGATATTACAAGAAAGAATTCAAACAGGAAGGCCAGAGAAATGCTGGAATAGATTGCCTGAGGAGGCTGCATAATTTCTGCAACCTGGTTATTAAATTACTATAGCTGAGACCACTCCCTGGCATACCATTACTTGGTGAGTCTGATAATTCTGGGAAATATGTTCTGAAAGGGTGGCATGCATGTATATTGTATCCAGGCTACAAAATCAGACACTTTTATTCTTGCTGTTAATACTTAGAAGTGAGAAACAAAAGCATATGTTCAATTTTTGACAGACTCAGTTTTCTCAGTTTTCATCATGTTACAATTGCTGAGGCCCCACGCTCTTTCTGTCAGCTTGTGGAGCCCAATTTGACAGCTCATCTAAAGGAATTAGTGTTCAGTTCCAATCCCAAGTTAACTTATTGCTTAGTCTCCTTTCTGAGACTGTAAACAAGGTTATCAATGGATACCAAATGCGACTGTGGGTTTTGTAAACTAGATATTGATTGAGACCAGTGATTCATTTAAGGTAGGTTGATAAGTAGCAGATAATAACACGTTTTAGTCATCGTCACCATGAGCCAGAACCCTAATGGGAAATACCCCAAATTTCATACAAATCCTTTGAATGGTCTTGTTCCCTAATTTACCTTTTTTATTATTATTATTATACTCAGCAGAATGTGTTTTGATACATTTCATAAATGTTAAATTTCTGAAAAGGAGAAATGCTATCCCAATTTAGAGGCTACAGATTGCACACAGGTTGAAGGCTACACTTAAATGCACGCATTTAAATTGGATGGTATATGAGTATGTGCCACCACCCTAGGAACAGTAACATTTTTTGTTGTTGTTGTTTTGGTTTGTTTTTGTTTGTGATAATTCTAGATAAAAACTTTAAAATTAAGTAAAGAAACTTCTGCATATTCTGTGGTTGGAAGAATGTCAATTCCATATTTCTGGTTACAATTTAAAAATTATACATAAGAGAAATCAAATATGCTATTCATAGCTGCCAATATTTTTCTGCCTACAACTGCAGTGACAAGTCAGTATTTGAATGACACAAGAAGCTAGTCATATTGTGCCTTAATATATTTTACAGTAGGAAAATGTTCTAATTTTTATAATATCTCCTCTTCCAGTTGACAGTATGCATTGGCATAAATATCGTAAGTGAAACAAGGAATTTAGGAAAAAAAAATGTGAAATGAGTATTTTGAACTTGACCTGTGAGCGTTTGCAAATTGTATCCACTTGGCAAGGTTCCTCCTAAGGACTTTATTTCTGTCCAAATTTATCAGCTGTAGAACAGGGAGTACATCCAGCAGTGGAGACTACTTCCTGTTCAGAAGGACATTATTTTACCTCTGGTAATTATGAAATCAGGTATTCTACTTCCCTCTTTCTAAGAGAAAAGGCTTATATTTCTTATATATGGTTATTTCAGAGGATTCATATGAATGCACAGGATCAGTTTCCTAACAAGCAGGAAAGGAATTTTTTTCTTCTCTGGCTGATGGAATATGGCAGGTCACCCCCTGTTAGTTTTATTTTTTGAAATTCAATTACATTAGAATAAATCTAGTTCTTTTATGCTTACAGTATTTTTACCTCATAGCATAATGTACTGATTTTCAAGAACTAAGTTATTTTAAGCACACAAGAAGACCTGTAGTGGCTCAGGTCATATATTTTATTCTGCAATATTCCGTATCTGGTGGCAGCCCTTAACAGAAAGGACAAAATAAAGCAACCTCTACACCATACCTTCTCAGCTCCTGGAAATATGCAGGTTAGGAACTTGCTGAGCTAGAAGCTGGAGGTGTATGTGTTCTTGATTGCCCTCAATGAACCCATACTCAAGGAATTTCCCTAATTACTTTATGGAGCCACTTAAGCCTCTGGCTTCTACAGCATATTGAGACAATGAGTTCTACAATTTAACTATGTATTAAATCGGGTCTTGTGCAATATATGAGATGAGTAGCATGTCTGCAGGTGCTGGTCAGCTCTACAGTTCACTTTTCACAGGTTCTGGGAACATTCTGTGGTTGGCTTAATTAGCTACCAACATAGCATGGCTCAAAGCCAGAATCTGTAACCTTTCTGGGCTTGCATAGTCAAAAAATCCACAGCTGCTTTGTGCTGAATTTGGCCCTAAGTAAACAGCTAGTTTCCCTCAATGCTAATATTTAGAAATAGGGAGGAAAAGGTTTCAGAAATTGAATAGTAAGGTTATTTTGAAACACTTAAATGTATGGAGAAAAATGGGCTGCTATTATCAAGTTATTGGCAAAAGTGACTTACAAAACAGAAATTTTGCTCTTCATCAGAAAGGCTGGTCTGATTTCATAGCTTTTACACTGATCATGCACAGTCTTGAAAGCAATGCAACTGTGTGTATAAATTTAAACATTACATTTTTATTCGTAGGAAAGCACATATGTTCCTTATTACATACTTTTTTTTCTCTATAATTGTTGTAGGATATAAGGAACAATGAAAAAAATGCATAATACTCTTCTACAACATCATTTATAATTAAAACAAATATTGATCAATGCAAATGCTCAGGGTCTAGAAAACTGAAATGGTTTCAATTATGTCTAGAATAGAAAATCAAATTAAAAATAATATTTTTCACAACTGCAGTTGGCATTAGTTGGTATTCTTTTTATTTTTAAAGGATCACTTATTTCTTCTTGCCCGTGCATGAAAACACATTGCAGGAGTATATAAGGTGAGGGATAAATGATTAGGTTTTATCTGAGGAGAAATCCATCATTTAAACATGTTAACAGAATATTTCTATTCTGTTAAAATGAAAAATATAGAGAAACACTATTGAAATCTTACAAAGAAAACGTGGAGATTTTAGTGGATGCTGATTGTCACCCAAAAGAATCACATACAGTGTATTCAGTAACAATTTTCCAAATCAGTATCTTAGCATGTTCCTTAACTTGGACCTTGATGCTGTTCTTATTTCTGTGGGTTTTCACAAAGTTTAATTTTTCTATTTCAAAAGAGTGTTTCTGCTGTGCTCCAGCTTCACTTACATGAGAATCAAATGATGATTATATTCTCTTGAAGACAGGGACATTGTCTTCTATTTGTCTCCTGATCAAAATGTGCAAAACAGAGTGAATTTTTCCCAAAATGAATCAACAGTATGGGAAACTAGATGTAAATAGTTGTTTTAGATGTTTAGATGTTTAGATGTTTTAGATGTTTTAGATGTTTAGATGTTTTCAATGGCTTTAAACAATTTAAGCATAATTTGCTTATAAACACTGTTATTTTGTTGAACATCATTATTTTTATATCAAATATGTTATTAACCGTAATTATTCATGCCATAATGTAGTTCAGCAGACTCTTGACTGATGTTCTTCTATTTTATTATAAGATAGATAGTAAGAATGTAAGTGAATACATCTCTTGTTCACTTTCTGTCACTTTTTCCTGTCATTTGTACTGTGACATTTAGATTTGCTGTATAAAAATGAGTAAACCATGCCTTTTATGATAGTTTATTAGCGAAATATCAGTTGATGCTGGAAACAATCTTAAATATGCTAGATGCATAAGGAGGTAAATTTGTTAAAATATGTTTCACATTTAAAACTAATTGAAATATTATACATATACATATCTGTAGCTGGTAAACTGAAGAGGTTTTTCTGGTTACTATCCCCATCAAGGATTATAACTATGAGACAATTCCTGTTATATCTTGATTTTATTCATATACTATGACAGAGAAAACAAACTTTCTTTCTTTCTGTACCCCCAGTGGGTTACTTCATTTTGAGAGAGTTATATATTGAATTAAGTTACACAAACCAAATAAAACTGAACTGAGTTGAATAAAGTGAGACTAAGAAAATATTCCTTCAGTACCTGCAGAAGAAGCTATTGAAGACAGAAGCTGATTTAGAATCCAAGAAACTAGTTTAGTTGCTTAGTCAAAGAGTTCCAGTGGTTTGGAATCTGCTTTTCCAAAGGTATGCCATGTCATATATTTACTTACCAGAAAATGTGTTTCTGTTTGTGCATGCTGGATCAAAAACCTGAAACTAGATGACTACAGCAATTTGTGAAGTAATTGCTTTGGAGAAGGAATTTCTGGGATAAATATGCAACGGATTTCATTATAGAAATAGAAGGAACAATAATTCTCAAATTAGAAGTAATTTCCATGCATGCCCTTTCACATAATCTAAATGGCTATTTCCAATGGCTTTATTATTGTTTTGGGTTCATGCTTCTTCTGATGATCATCATCTTTTTTTTTTTTTTTTTTTAAGCTTCCCACCTCATTTTCTCACCCTTAGTAAAGGTGCAAGGTGGCTTTTAGCTCACTTCTCTAAGAGCATCATTTTTGTAGGGAGAATCTATGGACAAAGAGTAATTGCAAATAATAAAACAAACTGATGATTATTTCATATTGTTTCAACCAGAATATAAAGGCGGGTGTAATATTGGATTTTTTTCTTATTCTCAAAATCTGAAATCTCTAGTTCTTTTTGTTTGTTTGTTTGTTTACTTTTTACTCTTTTGAACTTCATTTTAGGAAAGGAAAAAACTTTATAAAATACAATAGGAAAGCTGCTATTTCTTATGTATTAATTATGTTGACTGCAACATTTACAGTGCCATACTGCATTTATAAAAAATGTCATAGTAAAGAAATGAACAGCTATTTCTATTGGCACGTCACTAAGTTTGCTGTAAAATGTTGTTCTCCTTGAAGTTATAAAATGTGAATCTATCAAAGAAGAGTCAACAAAACACAAGGCTGTCTTAAAAAGATGAAAAGGGATAAAACACCCTTGAAGTCCCTTGGTATTTTCTGACCAAGCTATGGTTCTTTCACTGTTAGGGGCTGGGTTTGGGGCACCCATGAAAACAGGATGAAATGAGGAAGAGGGAAGTCAGAAAGATTATAACTTTTGGACTGAAGAGGTCATTATAAGTCAGTCTAAACTGTAGAATTTAGACTCTTGTTCTGGTCTCCTCAGATTCCATTAGAACAACTTGGATTCTGTTAGATTGACACCATTTTTTAATGTGTGACTTATATTACATTGCATTATAATAATGAAAGAATGTGTCTATCATAAAAATGGTAAACATTCTAGTAGTCTTATTCTTGCATTGCAAAATAAATAACAGCCTGGTTTTCCCCATACAAATTGTATAAAAGTTTGAAAAAAAAATCAAAAAATCAAATCAATATTTTTTTGCCTTTTCACATCCATGGTGCATTGGAAGTTATTGTTTAAGTCTGGCTTGTTCATTTTTCTTGATGTGAGATAGTAATGATGATGTCATTCATAAATAGGAATCTGCAGCAAAACAAAACATAATTAGATGGCAAAATCCTTCGTACTTCTGTGGAATTAAACTGATTTATATCAGCTGTACATAGCTAAAATGTAGCTGTCAGTACACTGCTAATTGTTTGATTTCAGTATCATTAAAATTGCTACATGTAAAAGCAGGTACATTGATAATAATAAACATCAAATAACTGAAAATTCATATCACTAAAAGCTTAGAACGAGAAATCATGCAACATTTGTCTGCATGTAGAATTTAATAAAAAACGACAAAATTGTTATAAAGAGATTGTTCAGAATTATGTCTTTCTTTTTACCCTGACCAATGAAAGTTATAGTTAGATTGAAGGAAATTCAAGTTTGAGCAACATAAATTTTTAGGAGAATGAAAATATTATTTATGAAGGCAGATTATAAAGATTAGCAATGTTTATTTTAGAGATGAAACATAAGAATGAATAGTCTGTTTTTAATTTATAGTGAATTTTGGAATTGCTTGTTTTAATAAGAAAAATACTTTTATGAGATGGATCATTTTTTTTCCATCAGAAGATATTGAATTATTGGAGTGTAATGTTTTCAGAAAGTATTTTGCTTTCTGTAGGACTTAAAAAAAAAAAAGAAAAAAGAAAAAAGAAAGAAATGGAGCATCTCCAGAAGTAGGAAACAACATGTTTCTTCCTATGTTTTATTTAGAATGAGATGGCTCTGGTTCTGGTTGGAATTTGTCTGTTAATATTTTTCTGTGTTGATAATTGACCATTATCTTCTGCTTCCTAATTCCTATTCCACAACGGAACCTTACAATTCACTAATCACTGAATTTCTTCATTAACTTTTTTCAAAGGATTTTATTTAAGGCTTTTTGGGAAAAAAAAAGATTTTAATTAGTTATTTTTTCTTTATTTGCATTTGGTTAGCATATCAAAGAGTTTTACTAGAAGGGAGCTTGTGCATTTCTCTGTACATATTTTATTGACTTCTTAAATTTTAATGTAACCATTACTTCCATGGTTTTTGCTATACAGTAGTAAGTAAACCATTATGTATCGTTCTCTGATAATTCTATACATGATCTATAGGTGTGGTCTTCTCTCAGCTATTTCTTACATGCGTGGTAGCATGTAAGCTAGTGGTAGCACAAGAAGACCATAGTGACATTTGGGAGCAAAGGAGAAAAAAGTACCGAAAGAAACTCCAGGAGAAATTTAATGAGTAGACTGAATGGAGAAAACTATCCAGCCAGATTTTGTAAGGGGGATATAACCAAGAGAGAAGAGCCAGGAAAGGAAGCTCCAGAAGAACCAAAAGAATGGCTGGTGAGAAGCAAACAGAGTCTTTGATAATGCTCTGAAAGAAAAAGAAGACATTTCAAGACATGAAGATTATTTTGGAAACAATTCAGTTTTCTGTATTAAAACCAGCAAGTTTATTGTGACGAATAATGCACGCTACAGAGTAACTTATACTTACTTGAACTGAGGATAGCATACTATTTCCATGACTGCCCTTCCTAACTGTGATTACTGACCCTTATTTTCCTAGTGATTATTCAAGGTGGATTCCAAGAAAATGGAAATTTTTTATCTTTAGTTATTATTTTTGTCTGGTTAAGATAAAACAAGTTGTTTCAATATGCTTCAATGAAAACTGATTGATTATTTTTGCAAAAAAAGTTATGAAGAAGGTCAAGGAAATGAGTGAATGTTCTGGTAAGGCCAGTCCCTTAAGTTTATTTAGCTGTTTTCAAGCAAAGATTTGCCGATCAGTTAAATAGTTTGTTTTTGGGGTGTATAAATATAAGTGAACTTTTGAGTGTTCCAGACAAAACTAGGGAAAATGCTCTTTATTCAATGAAACAGATGTGATTAGATTAACATCTTGAAATGTAAATAACATCTGGATTGTGATTTTTTTTTTCCCTTTGTCACATCAAGGACTAAAATTTCCATCTGAAAAATATGAAATGACTGGGGGTTTTTTTGTATAGTGATAATTTTGGATGTAATTTCTTCTGGCCAGGCAAATAGGCAAATTATCAACTTAGAAAAGAACTAGGCTACTTACACAGATTAGAAGTTTTTCATAACTTTTTTTTTTTTTTGCTTAAAATGTACTTTTTAATCAGTTAGATCTATATCCAAATTTTTGGGTCATATCTAGGAAATCTCGTTGGCTAAATAAAAAAAAAAGCAATGAAATGAAGCTAAATTTCTTGTARATTTTCTCATATCTGTTCTGTTTGTCAAAGAATGAGCAAGGTAGGATTAAAGCTATTTCTGCAATTGGGGTATTTATAATATTTCTGGATTGCCTTTTGTCTAATAGCCATTCTTCAGCTTTCCTCTCCATGAGGTCACTCATCAAGTTTCTTTCCCTCAGAACAAACTATTTTAGGGAAACCTGTAAGAACTGTATGTCTTTGAGATCACTGGTCCTTAGTCAAGTCTGGTTGAAACTCACCACTCTTTTATGGGAAGATGTATGATTACCCAGGCAGCATGGCCATGTGGGCCTTGCTTCCATGGGAAAACAGTCAAAAAACATAATTTTCTTGATATGAACCTGTACACAAGCATAGGCAAATACTTTTTACTGTTCTCATTTTCTCGGTTTGCAACTTAGGTGTATTATTGCATTTGACACAAATAAGAACAGTTCATTCAGTTCATTCTGGCAGTTTTGCGCTTAGATTCTTTTCCAGTATACGAAATCCTACTCATTCCTTTGGATTACTCCTGGTTTATCACAATAGGAGAGGGCAACATGCTTTACCTTCTACCATCTTTAAGAGAAGTACAGTCCGGTGTCTGTCTACCTTTCTTGATGAGCTTTCTGATATACTGTCTCTAGGGGATGATGTTTCTAGGGGCTAGGGAATGATTCAGTAATGTGACAGCTCTTCTTGACAACAAGATAGGTCATATGATGGCTTTTAATGGAATTTCTTTTAGTAGTATGCAAAACAGGCAAAGCTTTTAGGGAACAGGGTAGACTAGCAATGACTCCTTTATTTTTCTAGTCTCTTTCTTAATTAAAATGATCTTTTAYTGTCACAAGCAAGTAATCAATCAAGTTACACTATGTTAGAAACCTTCCTCTCTCTATAAAGCTTCATTACTATTTCTAACTCAAGTTTTATCTAAAGAAATAGATGTCCTTTTGAATTAAGTACTCTTGTTGTCGGAGTGACTGTTATTTATTTGTAAGTAGTGTAGCACTTGCAATTTCAATTACTCAGCAAGGTATGAGTAACAGTGTTTTATTTAAAGCTTATAATTTGAGTATGGCTTGAAACGGCCACCTAACTCCTAAACCTGAAATTACAACAAGCGCCAAAGTATATGCATATCTGACAGATGTATCCTCTTATATTGGCCTGAGAAGCACTAGATAGTTCATGATCTATATTTAAGAGTTTCTTTTCTTTTATTTGCCTGCAATCTGGAGAAGTAAGTTTAAATAGTATTACTAGTGTCTTTGCATATTTATATTTTTTTGGAAAGATTTTAAGTCATGTTAATGTGTATTCAACTCTTGTAAAAACTGTATAATAGAAAGTTATGGCATATAAAACATCTTTTCTAGTTCATAGGAAATAGTCTGGAAGCTTTGTAAACATGGAAAACTATGTTAAAATCAAAATGATTCTGCTTGGTACTGTAAGGCACTTACTAATTACTATGCAAACAGAAAACAGTTTTTTACAGAACTCACTTCTAAATGAGCTTCTGTTTCTGGTGGGAAATGAAATCTTTGTAGGCTTCAGTATTGCAGAAATCAAAGAGAGTAAGCCGATATTTTCATGCTTAAATCATTAGTGCTTTAAGCTTGTCTTACCTTTTGTCACCCCCACTGATTTTCTTTATCAAACAGTTCTTCATGTGAGGGGTCACTTCTTCAAGGTCCTATTGTGGGGTTCTATTTCCTACCTCCCTCATTGTGTTTATAGCGAATGCACTGTTTGTATATAGAGAGAGGACATCAGAAACTCCACAACTTACTGGAGTTTAGTCTATAAAGAGCTGATTGTAAACAAAGATGAGAAAAGGCCAATTTGCTTTGCACAGGAATGCTGTGTGGTGGGTTGACGTGTTGTTTTTGTGGCTTTAAATACTCTTTTTGCAATTTATTGCTGCTTTCTTAACCATTCAAACAAACCATAAATACTATCTCTATAAGAGATGATGGTTCAGAAATACTCGTATACATTTTTAGCTTCCATTTTAATTATTTTTAATGAAGATATGCTTTTTTGTAATTACAACTTTTTGCAATTGAGCAAATTTGGCTCTGCCCAAAAGACTGCAGGATAATCTAAATTCTCCTAACGGCTACTCTGTGCCGTGACTCCTGCACAAATCTGCCACTGACAACAATGAAAAGAGAGTATAGGTGCACATTTGGGGCATATCTGTAAGGAATTGCATCTTCATATATTTGGACCACTGTTGACAGGTACTGTGTTGATAAAAGAAAGTAACTTAGTAAGCAAATTAAAAGTAAGCAATTTAGAATTATTGTAATAATGGAACTCAGTGCAGAAACTTGATTCACTTCCCCTATTTTATTTAAACATTAATGGTTTGAATTTCAAAGGAGCTTGTATTTTTGATAATCAGGTCATGTCTTGTTACTTAAAAATTAAGTAAGTGATATTATTCAGCAAAACAAGAACTTTTAAAAATATTTTAGTCTCAGGGACGTTTTGTAGTTTGTCCATTGTGATCTCTATTGACTAAGTATTAGATTTTTCAGAAACCTTCTAGCATGATTTAGCTTTTCTCAGTAGTAGACCGTTTCATAAAGTCTGAGATGAGAGGAGAATCTTGAGAGAAGAATTCAGTCTACATACATACAATCTGAATCCCTCTGGAGGCTTCCTCTCTCTTTTTCATTGACTGTACAGGGAGCCTTAGATGCCTTAAATAAGGCACTGGGGTGCAGAAAACTACAGTTTGCACAACTCAGATGCTGGCATTAGCTTTCGGAGCCCGTACTCACGCAAAATACGCATTCCCCCTCTGTAATTTTACCCATTGAGTTATGTGAGACAGAAACAGAGGAAATTTGCTTTTTTTATTGTTAGTCTGGATATCTGGCAGACACCACTAGAATACACAGGCAATATAGCTTGGGACACGCAGTCTCAGCATGCGACACATGGAGTTGCTGGCCTTTCTGAGCCGGTGTAGCCTCTGGCCCCTGCTTTTGATAGTTTCTCCTACCATCTTGGGGAGATCTCAGGAAAACATCTGAGCCAGATAAAACTGCTCTGGCAGCAACAACAGCCTGGTCGTCACCTCTGCCTTTTCCAGCTACTTTCCAAGTCGCCAGGCCACTTGCTGAGAGCGTGCTTTGCATGCACAGCAGAACTCTTCTCTGCGTGCTCAGAAAGCCAGAGGCTTTTTGGCAAGCAGTGGCCTTCCCGTGCATTTGATCGGAGTGTGCCTGAGAGCAAATTCAGCCTGCCTGAGAGATACTATATTTTCGGAAGATGCCTAAAAGGAATGTACTACATGGAAAGTTACTTCCACATTCTTCCTCCTGAACTTTTTATTCTCATTGATAAAGGTTCTAGTAAAGTTTTCTGGTTTCCCCAGGCCGCTTTTGGAAGAGGTGTATTTTGATGCAATGGATGTTGTAACAAAAAGCAGTGAAGCTGTTGGAAGACTCCAGGGACTTTTCATTGTACAGTCTCTATTACAGCCTGAACCAGATTTCCCTGGATTGGATAGTCAGATACAGCCCATCAAAAACTATAGAGCCAACAGCAGTTGCAGGTATCGCAATTCATTTAAAAGCTGCCTTTCAGGCTTTTTTAGGCTGGATCAGATCCAGGATTGTGTTTTTAGGAGAGTTCAAAATGTGTTTATTCCCTGACTCCTTTTGGTCTTTGATAGTTCAGCAGTTCTGGAGAGCAGTGCTTGGTCCTTGCTGATGAAGCATAGTCAAAACACTTTAGCTTCAATCAGACTGTCAGCTGTGAAGACAAGCTATGGCTGCTAATGCTTCTAGCACTTATTTTTAACTGTGATTAGTTATATATTTCAAAATATCCTTTATCAGTGCAAGTTCATTCAGGAAACTAATAGAAGACATTTTTTTCTTCAATAGTTGATCTAGCTGTTGGGAATTTAAAATACACACACACACACACACGGCAACAACAAATTTTCTAACTTTAAAAGAAAAACTTCAGTATTTAAGTCAAGGAACTTGAGAAGATTATATAACTTATATAAAGCATAGGTGCTTTGATTATCTGGGAATACTGATGTCTGAATTTTCCTGTGCAGCCAGCCAGGATGCAAAACAAGTGATCGCAGGAGAGACAATAGGAATGAAATGAAAATGCTAACAGCCATGAAAATAGACCTGCAAGAAATGGCTGGTTACTACAGGCAACTGACAGGAATGTAAAAAAGTGAAGAAAAGTGAAATAGTTTCCTTTGCATGCTGTATAACAGTCTTTGGCATTCAAAGAACTTTGGGTACATTTGTACACAGACTTTAAACTCCAGTTCAAATAAGTTTCTATGATTTGTCTTAGAAGTGAACATGTTAATGGAAAAGATAAGTATTTGTTCAAAGATTGTTTTCAATTTAAGTATTCACAACTCACATATCATCTATTTCTGTCTGCAAAGTTGGGATAAAAATTAGCAGAATCACAAGAATGAAAGAAAGATTATTAGATTATCCCAGCATCTACCAACAGATAATGAAGATCGTTCTAAATGCTTTCTTTCCTTCTGTAATCAAAAAAATGTAAAAGTGGCATATCTCCATCCAGAAAGTTAAAACAGATTCTGACAGCTGTGATTGGGTGCTTCCTTTTAACCTTTGGCTGCTTAGCTATTTCTTTGAAGTCATTCCTGCTACAGGTAGTGAAAGCTGAGTGCATGTTATTTTAGTTATTCCTTCTTCCCGAATAGGAAGCAGTTCTTCTATAATGTGCATTTTTTATCATCTAATTTATAGGCTTTATTTGCTTTATCATTTTGTCCTTCTTTCTTTGCAGAAAAAAAAAAATATATATATATATTTCTAGTGAATACCTTTGTCTAGGTTGCTGCCTATTCTTTATAAGATCTGCAAGGCTTTTTTTTTT
>NW_020448797.1:1074682-1116737 GCF_003343035.1 Apteryx rowi
AATACTTACGTCAGGAAATTTGAAGAGAACAGACTAGAAGTTACCTTTAAAAAGATACTTATTTACTCATTTCAGGGATTGCTCTATGTTGCCAACTGGAACACAGTCTATTCTTTCATAATGAAAACATCTGTAGTATCTTCCCCTTGAAAACAATACAGCTCCTCAGCTACCACACAGCCCAACATAGCCTTCAAGAAATTAAATAAAGAATATTATTATGAATGAGATTTCATGAGAAATAAAATGAAGTACAGAGGTACAGATAGCAACAAGATTTTAGGATGAAGGGGACTATAGGTCTGTACATATTTTTTAGCCTTGCTCGGCTATTGTATATTTAAGATAGTAATGTGAAAAACATTCTTTCAAACAGTAATCCGATAACTATGCGCCTTCTGCTTAGTATCTCTATATTGTGTCATATCTGTTTTTTAGGCTGTGACTGCAAAATCTATTTAGCACCGTTTGAATTCTGTAGTGTATTGGACAATATCGCACAATAGATAGAATTTAGCTCTGTGACCTGGCACAGATATTTTTTTTACAAAAGCTGAAATCTATTGCAAATTAGAAAAATGTATCTCTAATATAAAATGTACAGGTCAAGCAAATTAATTTACTCATTGGATCCAAGTTTTTTCTATTCTCAGAAGAAATGTGCATTACCTTATGGCTACATATGTGTAGTCTACACTTGACTGCTCCCAAGTTATTACAAAAATCTCAAAATAACATAATGTGCATTTTAAAACATCTGTTATTGTCTGTGTCTTTGGGGGGAACAAATATGTTAACTCACCCTCTGGTCAATGAGAACTTGGTGTGCTAAACAACAATATTACAGCAGATGCACAACGAGGGCCAGAAGGCTGGAAAATTTTGGCTGCTGCCTCTTCCTTGGTAACAGGAAATGAACAGCTCATGATATAATCTGTCTAAATATTTCTTTGTCATTCTTTGCCTTAGTCCAGCATGAATTCAATAAGACAGCACTTTATTCCTTTGCACCATCCAAACTCCATCACCTAAGTTTCAGTGTTTCTTTTACACAAGCAGTGCTTTTGTATCTTTTGTTATTGAAGACAAGTATTTTCTTTTGGTTTAGAACATTTCGTTTTACTATTTTTGCGGCATTTCCATACTTTCAAAGAGTTCTTGAGATAACAATAAAATTGTGCTTATGAGCTTTAAAATGTAAAATTAAAACAAAATAAAAAGTAAAAAATGCCTCAGTTCAGTCCCAGAATGTTTCTAAAAGATTCATCCTTTTCCCTGGCAAGCAAATATTTTTATCTGTTTAAAATAAATAAATAAATAAAAATAGAATATTATGAAAAATAGCAAAGTGCTATTTTTTGCATCACTTGGCTAATAATTTTGTATTTTATTCTTATAATAGGTCTTTCCAGCCAAATAGTTTTCTATACTATTAGTTTCTTCTTAAGGTGAATGTAATGTCAGTTATTGTACAAGAACATTTTATCTCTGCATATTTGATGAAGACACTATCTAATCCAAATGTGGTAAAACTTACAGCAAATCCAGGGAAATATATAAGTAAAAACTTCCTGAAAGGAATACTGTGAAAACAATATCGGGTACTTTGGCAAAGCATTATTAATTGGTCTTTCCAGATATATATACAGCAATATTACCATCCTACTATTGGAAATCCCTATGAAGTAAAATGCAGAAATAATTCTTGTCTTATTTCCTTTCAACCATTAAGAAAGCATAATTGGTAATGGTGGCATATATGTTATTAAATAATGATAATGGTGTTTTTTATTTGTTGATCATATGCAGATTCCATTTAAGAGGGAGAAATTGTTCTAGCCCCCTGAGTTTTTCTCTAGCATCTTAAACGCTGTGTGTTTTTTCAGGCTCATTGCTTTTGATAGTACTGGCCCATTCTCTCTGCCATACCAGAAGGTCTTAAGCTGCAGACTGTCACATTACAGAGCAAATGCTCTACAGCCAAAGACTTGCTCAAATGTGCACTTTTGACATTTCAGCAGCCTCGCCTTCCAACTGTGTATTACGTTTTATCTGTCTATACAGAAGGACTTTGGGCATCTGTTATCTGACTAAGCATAAAATGCTCAGACCCCATAGAGTTGCATCTGCATCAGTTTTGCTTTGGCACTGAGTACTTACAAGATCTGATTGTTCAGGACTTTATCCTGTCATTTTACACCAACAAAAGCAAGAAAACGGTGCACCCTGAGAGAGATGCAAACTTCTGTAAGTTGCCAAACTTCTGTAGATATATAGGAGTATACTTCTGTAGACAGTTAGCTGTCTCTTTCTTTCTAGCCATTGTGGTTTAATATCTTGAGAGCTGTCTTTGCCTATCTCTGACATACTTTGTCATCTGTCGTGATAATCCGAGACATTGTGCTACCTTGGTAGCAGAATTTATCCCTAGTTTTCAGAGCTGCTCTGTCAATGCACACAATTGCCTCAACATGTTTTTCACTGTGGTGGGGTGGGAACAAGATTTCTGTTTTCTTTCTGGTCATGTTCAATCTGAGCCGCTTGGCACCTCAATCAAAACAGTCTGTAATGTTCAGTGCATTATATTGTGCATGTGCTATCAAGGCCCAAGTGTTGACTTGAATTCCTAAGAGATTCTGTCATTCCACCTGTCCTGACGATCTTTCCATCCTGCCATAATGCAAAAAAGAATGAAGCAGATTTACAAATTTGTCCAGGCAGCAGAATTTTTGCAGGAACCTCTAGAGACGATTGCAGTTACGGGTGTTAGTTTGGCCAAAATGGCAACACTAAGCATGGAGCCACATATATCTCTGTGCATTAAGTGCCAGTTTGGCTGCAGAAATCATAGCCGCTTTGACTTTCTTGAGAGATTTTTTTAGCAACTTCACTGTGTTATTCAAACAGGGATTTATCCCTCAGCTGAGACAAGTCCTGGCATTTCTCTTGACAAGAGCAGCCTTCTTGTTGTGATGGCGTATGATGTTCACATCATCCTCTCCTTATCCCACATGGTGGTAAACATCTGCACTGATATTCTGATTAGAAGATGATGTTTGTGTAACTACAGATCGTATTTTTCTGCAGGAATGACATTAGCAGCTCCTGGTCTGCCTTGTAACATCTTCTCAGAGTTTTAAGGACAGACTTTAAAATTGTTGCTCTCTGATTGTAGATGGAGCAGGATATCATTTCAGCTTGAATAGAGAAAAATATTTTAACAAAATGTTGAAAACTTCAGGGCTGGATATCTGGTATTTCCTTCTGATCAGCCAATAGGACTTGACGATCTCTGTTGCAGAGTGGTATAGGCCTATAGATTTTTATTTAAATCTTTTTATAGAAGTTTTTGAAATCTTCCTAATCTGCAAAAACCTTTATTGAAAAGCTTCTTCAAAATCACACCAAACTTCCTTTTTTCTTCCCATCACTTTTTATGACTTACAATTAAAGCTTCCTGTTTAGCTGCATAACAAGCAGCTTTTTGTTTGCCAGTTTTCTTTTTTTTTTTTCTCCAAGCAGACATAGATTTTAATAACAGTCACAGATGGAACTATCATTGTTCATTCCTGATCTTTGACAAAACCATATCTGTTTCTCAGAATTTTTCTATACTGATCCGATCTTTTGTTGGGTTTTGCAGTTGAGCTTGAGCAGCACTATCCTTAGTTTGCAATTATTTCTAAGTATATACCATTTTGAATAATACCAGTCTAACTTTTTACTGAATTCAGTTCTCTGAATTCAGCAGCATACTCTGTTTCAGCAGGAAATAACATTCAGTATCTCATTAGTCTATGATCAGACAAGTAGTCAACATCACATGTAAGTACAGTAATTCTGATGTTACGAGCATCAGTTTGATTCACAGTAAAATAGTAGTTACAATGCCAGTGTTTGAATCTTGGTATTATCTATGTCATCATTTATCATTTTAGTGTTATGTGTCAGTGATGATTTTATAGGTAAAAATTGCTGAAGAACTTGAAACCTGTGGCATACCTGAGGATTAAGAATAGACAGGGTACAATTACACCTTGTAATACCAAGAAGAAGATTTTGGAGGAAAAAGTCTGAACCAAAATTTTAGGAAGTCTGTAAAGATATTATGAGGATGCTCAATGTTATAATTGAAAAATAAACTTTTCATTTGTTAAAATACATCTGTCAGTTTCCTCAACTGGATCATTAGATTGTTAATACATTTAAGGTGTTATAAAATCATAGTAATATAGAGAGATTTTCTATTTTGTTACATACTGCTCTCAGAATTAAAAAAAAATGAAATAGAATTATACCAAAAGCTGCACACATATTTAGAAATCCTGATACTTCAAAGAAGTGTTTTTGGGTCAGCAACAGTATTTAGAACCTTTTTATTCAAGCCTCTTTCATTTATTTTTAACTAATTATTAATTATTTTTACTTAACTTTTTAATAAAACTTTTATATACAAACTATTTCAGTAAGTATCTATTTATCTCTATATGGTTGTTATTTGTTCATTATTTATATAATTTTAAATGAAAATGAGCAATCGTTAAAAAAGCAAAGTTACTTACGTTCTTGCTTAAATCATGTTTTTAATATTTTAAAGTGCTTTCTTTACCATTATCCATTAACATCTGACAAGAAGGTCAGTGTGAAAATTTTGCTCAGATTTATAAAACCTCATAGCTATAGCCAAGATTGTTTGATGTATTTGCTACAACATAATGTGCCTGGAAGTCTTATTGGCACATATGCAGTATAACATAGTAAAATTTAGCCAAAAGCAATTCATAACCCAGTAAGTAGCAAAAAAGATACTTATCATTAACATCAAACCTCCCACCTCATTTAGCTCAAGGTGGGAAGGGCCTCTTTAGGTCATTGTGTCTGTTTGCACTTCCTTGATGGTTATTCTGGATCCTCTTACTCTGGATACTCTTTTACTTTATTTCCACTGATACTAACTGTGATTTCTATTACTAATAATTATGTCTTCTAAACAATTCACTGTCTCTAGGACAAGAGACACAATAGTAGTTAGGCCTGGAAAGATAAACTGGCATAAAATCATTGCCAGAATGAAAATCTTTTAAGAATTGTAGTAAGCTGATAACCTGCTGAGTTTATGGTATCTCAGTAATCCTGCTTCTACCTAAAGAGAAGCAAACTGGGAATCAAAGACAGAAATTAAAACCAAAGGTGATGCAAAGACTTAATCTGTGGATCCTTCTTTTTCAAAACCAGGTAACTAAACAYCATCATTTTCACGTTTTTCTGCAAGCTGTAGTGCATGTACTCTGCACATGAGCTTTAATACTGCTATTTCAAATGGCCATTAAATTTTAGAAAGATACAGCCATTTCCAGGAAATTCTGAACTACACACAGTTTCTTAGACACATTTAGTCAAACATCAGAAATAGGCTTTATTAAAAACATGTAAGATGAGGTTTTGATAGGCAGATTTAGAAAAGGGTTCAAAGAAAGGTAATTGCATCTGAATTCTCCACTCAAAAGTTTAAAAGTTCCCTCAGGATGATTTCCATCTTAGTAATGATTTCACTCAAAATGTCTGAATGGAAGCATATCTACTTCTGAGAAAAGAGATACATCACAGTCGAAACAAAGTGCCTGGAAGAGGACAGTAGATGATGAGAGAGCAAATGAGCCAGATATGGTAGATGTTAGAAAAGTCTGTAAAATTCAGTTGTGGATCTGATGCTTTCATTTTCCGTGGTTCTAAACCAAACACTGAGTGCCAATCCACTTTCCAAAATCTCTGGGTTTGAATGAGGGAGATTCAAACCCCAGCTCCGGAGCAGTGCTGTGTGGCTCAGAGCCATCACTAATGCTGAAGCATAATACAGCTATGACAGTGTAAGAGATGTGTATTTATATGCAGTGCTCATGAAAATCCCAAACAACACTAATGCTGTTTTATTTGAGAGCCTTTGATGTTAATAAGAGATAGGCTTATGCCAAGTCTGGCACATCAGAGTTTGAATTGTATAAAGGCAGCAGCCACAGCGGCTTTGTTCTGCATGAAGGCTTATATGTTGCGAGAGAGATTGTGCTTACAGTTGTGAACAGTGTAAAAATATTTTCAGAGGCCATAATGCTGTTTAATGTCAATTATTTGTTGAACAGGGCTGACTATCAACCAGCTGACAGTTTTCAAACTAGTGGGAAATGAAGCAACAGATTTCCTCCCCCTTTTTATACCAGAGACTGTAGCCAGTAATGTCCTGACCCTGAAAGATTTCTTTGAAATTGTTTTATTTTATGATCTAGCTAGAAATACTTTTTCCTAGCCTCCATCTTGTTTTGGTTTGACTTGGAAAAAAAATCTTATATTCCAAAAGGAAGCATTAAAGAAACACTTTGATTTCATGAGCAGGAAGTAGGAAAACTTAGCCATACTGAGAATACTCCAACCACTCAGAAGTATAATCTTTCCAAAAACTTTAGGTTTGCAGGGTTATTGATATGATTTTATATATGTATATATGGCTTAAAATTGCAAGTAATACAATTATGAAATAGTCATAATTAAATTGCCAGAACTAAATGTTTTGATGTTTGGGGGATTTTCTCCACCCAAAGAATTTCCATTTTCTGCTCAGTTTAAACTTCTGAAAACAATGTTTAGAGTCAGCATCAGATTATGGTCACCTAAGTTTAGATATTTAAAAATGTAGACATCAACATGTAAATAAAGCTTTAATCTCACATTATTGTCAATGAAAATCTAGGGCTTGATTCAGTTGCTCATGCACAGACACCTGATAGCATTAGAGATGTTCTCTGGGTGCTGAGGCCATCTGCATCAGGCTGACAGATATGACACAAGACACCCATGGGAGATCCACACACTTCTGGGCTGGCAGCTGAAGGCCAGGCAGGTAACCAGAGCATGTCAACATTAGACGCTCGGGTTTGGACAGATGAATGCAAGCTAAGAGAGAGTTACTCAGCTAGCCTGTGCAAAAGGTGTCTAGTTTAGAGCGAGCTCAGTAGCTCTCTAAACCCATTGACTGGGTGACAAGATTGCCATTGATTATAATAGAAGCTTAGGTGACTAACTCACATGTATGCATCTACATTTTGGCACTGGAACGTAACCTACTCCTTTCAAATGACTGTGTTCAGTCACCTAAACAGACAGGTTGTCCCCTCTGAGGTGCACTCAAATATTCAAGATACTGCACAGGGCTGACAGGAGACCTGCAGGGCATCTGGCATGACTTCTTTTTTACATGCAGCTGGAGGTAAGGCAGGATGTTGTGGGATACCTCAAAGGGCACTAGGTGCCTATGTTTATGTAAATGAACGAGACCAAAATGCCTGAAGCTTTCCTGTATATTTTCTATTCCAGTTGTATATATGAGAATAGCTTGAGTTATGATTTTTTTTTTTTTTAGAAAGGGAGTCTAAATATTTAATCATTTGATGGTATCTCATTAATCTCATTATCAAAATAAACATTTTCACTAATTTTGTACAATTTTTGCCTGACCAAAAATAAAATGTCAGTGAGGAAACATTAGATGATGAACCTGATATCAATAATATACTTTGTAGGCAAAGAAGAAAGTTAAATTTTCATTTAATCATACTGAATCAGGAGTGTTTCCTGGCTTTCAGTGAAGTTCCACAGCAGGAACTGATACAGCTTCCTTATTGTACCAAGCTTTACATTATTAACTCAATTTATTATGTAGTCATTAAAAAAAAAAAGGAAAAAGAAAAGAAAAAAGAAAGAATCAAGTTTACTCATGGTATTGAGCATAGAGGGAAAGTGTGTCAATATATTTGTGTCGTTACATTTCCTAAACCAAGAAGTCATCCTTTTTGTCATCAAGTATGTTTGGCAGAGAGCTCTAGCAGATATGAACCTGACAGATGATTTCAAAGCATTCTCCATCATTACTGTGCCTGCTGTCACAGCCACAGGGCTGATTCTAACACGAACAATCTTGTCAGGGGTCTTCAGCTAAGTTTCTCTGTCCTATACCCATAGGGTATTTTGACTAAACTGATTTCTCTTCTTCCTGGTTTGACACCTGTGATGAAATTTCAAACACCTAGCTTTTTGTATTAGTGGTCTGATTCTTAGACCGACTTTCACATGTTTTTGAAACGTAACGGACTATAACAGAAATATTATATGCACTTTAAAAAGTGCAAAGCTGCTACTCTGTGACATTCCCAGTTTCATGCATCAGGCCAGCAGGTGGTCATTCTGCTGTTGGTCAACCTCTGTGCAACTTGTTTCTCATGTTTTGCACGGTTCTAATTTTTCCACCTTCCTTTTAAATAGTATTGATTACCCAGCTCCCCTAAATTCTTTCTGAACATAGCTAATGTAGGCCAGTGAAGTATCTCTCTTCTTTTCCATTCATTCTCCTACTACATTCAATTCAAGTTCATTGTTCAAATTCAAGTTCATTGAAATGCCATAGAAGTGATATCTTATTGTCATAACAATATAGTTGTTACAAGTCATCCTCACCATCCTCCAACCTGAACAGTCAGGAAAGTAAAGTTTGTCCAAGATCACCGAAGGAGTCAACAACAGAGCTAAAAACAGAAATGCAGTAATTGCTGTTAATGGACTACCACAGTTAACCATGGAATAAATAGAAAAATAAGCCATACCCACTCTAAAAATAGAACCTCCGTATGGAAAAGGTTGGATGAAACATGTTAAATAATATTTTAATTACAGTCTAATATTCTAACATAAATAATAGTCTAAAATTTGTAGCCAACACTTTCATATTTGGATGCCTACAGTTAGGTATTTGTTTCTATCATTAAACTTTTAAATATAAGGCCTACTTTGAAAGTCTGTTATCATCCTTTTGAAGTTTCGTTCTTTGTGTTTGTTTGTTTTTCTCTTGATGAAAGAACT
This sequence comes from Apteryx rowi, assembly GCF_003343035.1. Taxonomy (NCBI): domain Eukaryota; kingdom Metazoa; phylum Chordata; class Aves; order Apterygiformes; family Apterygidae; genus Apteryx; species Apteryx rowi. Next base: position 1,083,587 of record NW_020448797.1, read on the forward strand.
ATTCACTTTCATTTCACATTTTTATTACTGTGGCCTAAAATATTTTGACAGATCCCCAAACTCACCGTATTGAGTCAGATTCCGAATACATATTTTAATAGTTAGCATTTAGCCAGTTAGCCACTGTGTTACCATACATAGATAGTTAAAAACTATACCTCAAGTCCTTTTCACTGAATGAAATGAATAGGGTAATTAAGCAGGATACTGACAGTGTAAGCAGAACAAGCAAGTCGTGCCCGAATGAGTGTCTATTATACGGCTTATGTCTCCGAAGTCTTTCAGGGCCCTTGCTAAGGAACAACTGCTGAAGAGGCAGAACTTTGTGCATCTCTAACAGAAATCCTGCTGTGGCTGTTCACACACTCAGTAACACTCTGTTTAACTGAATAGGCTGTTTCACAGTGTTGGGAGRCCAGAATTTCTAGCCATCGGAAATAGCAGTATTCTGAAATCACTTATGTTTTGATCTTTTAAAAAGACCCAAATGTCTACCTTTAAAAATTTTGTATGCAATCAGATTTTATGTGTAATCTATTCTTGGAAGAACTGAACATTGATGATTCAACATATATTGCCTCAAGTCCAAAATATTTGCATAACATTGAAAATTATTATATAAAATGTTAAATATATTAAAATTCTACATTATAGCTTTATTATATAAATGATAAAATTAAATAAAATTACAATATTGAATGTAAATACTGTAAGCACCACAAGAGAAAGTATTTTTGTACTAAGAAGATAAAAGCAGAAAGTCTAAATGGTTTATGTTTCCATATCCTTTTTTTCCAAAGTTGACATATTGCCAAAAATTGAAATTCTGATAAAGCTGCTTTTGCCAATGTGCCATATTTAATCCAGTTTTAGCATTTAAATTTCCACCTGAAGACTCTTTTCAGCCCTCCTAATCAAATTAACTTGAATTGGTGACTTTCTATTAATAAAAGCYGAGAGACCCACTGCATTCATGCTCTAGATAGAGAACTCTCTTCAGTGCTTACATCATTGTAACATATATAGTCTTCTGGGGAGCATTAATAGAAGCAGGAAATCTGCTAACATTTAGAATGGATAAATGAGATTACTGAAGAAATTCCTTTCCTACAAATGCAACTTTTAAGAAAAAAATATTTACAGTATCTAGAAGCACTATAGGATAATTCAAACCACATTTTATAATGATGCACATGATATAAAGATTAGGCTAATCCTTCAATTTTATCCCTATTTAATTGTTTATATTAACTCATTGTTTTAAGGACTAACAGTTAAGATCTGATTTTAGGCTCCAGTTCAAGTGATTAAAAAGCCTAGCTTATAGTGCTAGTGATTGAACATCATTAAGTTGGTAGCTTAATATGTGTAGAATATTTTGTACAAAAATGCATAAAAAAGATATCGAGGTTGTAAAGGCAAGTGTTAAAAAGTTGAATAAAACCATTATTGTTGAAATTACATTAGCATAACCAGCCCCAGGGAAAATCAATCTTAGAAAATTTCAGCTCAAAAAGTAAAAATCTGGTAATGAATCAAAGAGCTGAAAAGGGAGGCATATAATGAATAATGTAGGTCAAGATTAACTGTAAGCAAAATTACTTGTTTCACCTATGACAGAGGCCTGATTCTTTTTAGAGCTCCCTGAGGCTGATTCTAATGAAATTTCAGCAATAATGTTGAAGTTTTGCTCTGTCAGCATGGACTGTGGCGCTCTGATATAACTTAGTGGCCCAGTGTGGTAATTTTCATATCTGGGAGAGGCTTGTTCTATAGGTAAAATAGGGTTGACTGTTGAGTCATGTTTGTGGTTTGCTTTCAGTCAATTGTGCTGAAACTCTATACACTATTCTGATGTTTGTGATGCATTTGAATAGAAACCACAGAATAAAATGCAAGTGTGACCTGGAACCAAAATGATAAGGGTCTGAAATGGAAAATGTAAATCTAAACTCCATTATGAAAGTCAAAGACTCTCTTTTTAACCCAGTTTGTGCTGCTTTTTCCTTTTCTTTATCTTTTTCTTTTTCCTTTTCCTTTTCTTTTTTCTTTTTCTTTTTCTTTCTTTCTCTTTCTTTTTCCTTTTCTTTCTCTTCTTTTTCTTTCTCTTTTTCTTTTTCTTTTTTTTTTGTTTTAATGTCTTCCTCCTTTTTATTCTAACACTGAGATAGTCCATTGCTAAATAAAAATATGGAAAGAGTGTGTCTAAATTATATGTCTAAGCTTCTGAGTGTCCTGGTTACAGAGTCTTTATTATGCAAGTGTCCCATTGGTATTATATCCCACAGACTTCTAGGAAATTTTCTGTGTTCATCAGAAACAACTACTCAGAACAACAACCAAATGTCCCAATACCATATGGGGATGTATCTCAGCTCATAAAAATTCATCCTCCAAGTGAGATATGTATTGTGTGAAAATATATTCCTACTATAAAATTAGATCACTGTAGACTGCTTCAATAAAGGTTATATTCCCCTGAAAACAACTACTTTTTTTTCTAAGCTACCTACAGCTTATAGCTTTTGAAATAGTATTCTGAAGAAATTCTGAAGAAATATTTCCAAATTAAAATAGGATTAGCTAAAACAAACAAACAAACAAAAATAGCCTGTTATATTAGTAGAAATAAAAGGTCAGATTTCAGTAGTAAATGCTGTCAATAGAAGTCTGCTTTTTATTTTTGATTATTTCACTCTGGATGGATCTAAGTCTCCTTATTCCTGATTAATTCATACRACTTGTACAGGTTCTGGGGAAATGCAAAAGATAAAATCATCCATACAGTATCTAGTACAAACTTGTCAAGGGCTTTAGATTTAGTTTTAGTATTGAACTTAAATTTATTATTCAATTTAGTATTAAAACATATGTATTGTATGTATATATGTATATATGATATGTGTATATATAATGTACCCAATATATTAAAGTACTTCAGCATGCTTTGCCATATTCTACACACACAAACACACATACGCACAGATGAATTGGCACTATTCTTATCAGCATTGTCCCTGATGTTCTGTGTCCTATATTAATATTGGTCAGTATTTTTGTGGCATCTGTTTGAAGATTTTCTTGTTTCTTACTTTGGTTTGAAAAGAGATCTTACAGAGCAAAAAGGAAGCATGTCTGAGTTTAAATATACAATATTAGAAGACAAATATTAATCAGATACTGGGGAAAGCAGCATGATGTGTGAATATGAGAAGAACATAAAACATAAGGTAGTAGATTTTAAAATATAATACATGCTAATCTTGAAATTTGCAACATAAAAATACAAATCATTATTACTTCACATGTTTCTGAGTCAGACAGTATGTTTGTCTTCCCTGGAACTCATCTGTCATTTAAAACATCCTCTTGCAACTCCCACTTCTCCCTTAGATGCAGGAGGCTTGTTTGAGTTGACTGGTGAAAAAACCAACCTTGGAGCTATCATAAGCATATTCAGCATGTGCTCTGTACCTTCCCTGGGAACACTTAGGCTGCTCTATCTGTTGATAAGGAGTGGGATTCCTGAGATAATTGCCTGAATTGGAATAACATAGAAGAAATCTATTGTTTTGCAAACTATTTCTCCTGCCTGGGGAATTTTTGCTGGGAGCAAATGATTCAGAAATTACGAACAGTGCCTCACTAGCCCAAGCACTGATGCAGGCACCTGCTTTTTGGGACTGATAAGGAGTACTGAATATTCCTTCCTCTTCCAACCATGTTAGTTGCATGATGCTATTTTTCTTTACTTTCCAGTCTGAAGTGTGTAAAAGGGATGGGTGGAGTAAATTATAAAATTCTTTTTGCAGCTTAGGAAGTTCTTAGTGCACTGCTCATGTAATGAAGTGTCTTGGTCACTGCTGATCTAAATTTGAAATGAAGGTCATGACATAACTTTACTGGAAGAGGGACAGGGAGATTTTTGTGTGGGGCTAGGGTTGGACTTGTTTCAGTCAGCCTTACACATGTATAATGTATATATCTACATCTGAACTAGGATTCCTTGTAGTCAATGGAGAGAAATAGGTAAAATGGGAAGTAATCCTATTTTATGTCTGCTTTAGAATGAGATGAATTTCTCTACACAGTCCTCCACTGATTATAACATGATTAACTCCCATACAATCATCACACTTCAGATACCGAAAGTTTCATGAAATGAATTGTGTGCGTGATTTCTGGTTTAGAAAAGGCCTAAATTCTTTTCTTCACTTCCTTCTTTCATCTTCAGAGAAGGCCATAGGGTTACTGCAACACTTCTGAGATGAGTGTGGAGGCTTTGGTGAAAAGCAGAGCACCCTCAGGAAGAGCGTGGTCTTCATTGCTGGATTCTTTCCCATGAATGTTAATAAAGTTGTGGACAAGTTAAACCACAGACATTTTGTCTTGTATCTCTCCTGTATTGAGATAATGAATAGAAGGAAAAAAGCTCATTTTTCTTGGCACTCTTTTCTTGGTTGCTCTTTACACCTGCAAATCTCTGTATTTTTAAAAGAGTGGCCTTGAAGTCATACCATGAAGTCATACCAGTTTTTGATGATTTGGCCATTTGAGATGCTAAATCCCATTGCGGTTTTGTCTTTCTTTTAAACAGAGTGCAGTATATGGATAATGATCACTAATTAATAAAAATGAACACTAGTCACTGCAAAAGGTATCACACTCTGCTTTACTCTCTCACTTCCTCCTCCCCCCCCCCCCCCCCCCCCCAATCTGGAAGCAATAATCTCAGCCACAAGAATTAATCCTGGAGAGACCTGATGAGGACTAAGTCACACACTTATTAGTTGTCCTATGTTTAACTTGCTCCTACTCAAGTGTTTTTGGCTGGAAATGAACAGAGATGAGTAGAAATAGGAGTGCCTCCCATCCCAGAAAGCTGTTTATGAAAGTAATATTTTAGAGCTCACCCTTTCAAATCAACAGTTTCCTATATGTTTTTCCATCCCATGTGTGTAGCTAACTTCCAGCCACAGAAGAAGCCAATAGTTTTTCCCTCACAAGTTGCAGATTCCCAATGAAATAAATAAAATAATGAATATATATACATTCATTACTTTATATATATACACACACATACACACATATTCCTTTTGCTTCCCTGCCATCTGCTTCTAATGTCTTTTCTTCTAAACCTGGGCTTCAGCTCCTAGATTTTTATCTTATTCTCCAAAGAAGTTCCTATAGAAGCAAATGTCATTGCAAATTGAAATTACAGTAAGTTAACACAGCAGAGAAAAAGAATGTTCAGTTGGGCTCCTGTTTATTCCTAGATCTGCTCAACTTCTTCTTTGTATCTTTTCTCTCACAAAGCCCAAATCCTATTGATACATCACAGGTGATTTCTGCAGGGCCAGATGTGGGGTAACATGAACCATAGATATCAATACTCCTGAAGTCCAAACACAGGTAGACACTGACGTTAAGCATTAAATGTGCCAAGTATTTTAATATTGCAAAAACTTACAATATCCATACTCCATTAAAACCTTTGAGTTTTTGATTAAGGACTCAGACATTGGACTCCTATTTATGATACTTTACTTTTTTTCCAGAAAGTGTGTTATGGACATCAACATCTTTTTTTTTCAAACTATCTGTGAAGTAGATGATAATGTTCTTTATTTTTGCAGAAACCCATGAAAATACTGCCAGAATATAAAGGGAGTTAGAGTCAGTACTGAATTAGACAATGTTTAATTGCCATGCTTAGATCAGAATTTCTGAGAACTTCATGATTATGAAAGAAGCTCAGTCTAAATGCAGGATATGGAAAAGGATGTGGCATGTTCACCCTCCTCCCATCCCCATCCATACAGATACTTCTTGAATATTACAGCAGATCCTCTTAGGCCACAGAAGACTTCATTTGATCCCATCTGGCTTTGGGTCTGACCTTGTCTGTACAATGAATATGGAGATTTCCACAGAACAAAAACAACAGTGAAAACTGAAGCCTAGATTCTATTTTTACAAACAACAACTTGTTTCCTCACTTTTTATTTTTCAGATCAGATCCAGAAGGAATGAGAGTTTTACTGTTTGAATGAAGTTCCCCCCTCTGTCCTTCCCCCCTCCCACCCTCCCAAAAAAGAAAAGATAATTTACTGGGAGGGAGGTTAAGCCTGGACATTTACAGCACCCACAGGTTCCAGAGACAAGTACATATAACTTTATTTGTAAATAATTTTATTTCTAATATACTAATTCACTGCAGAAAGCAAACACAAAATAATAACCACTTGTTTTCAGAAATGCTCAGAAGAGCCCAACTCCTAACACAGAGTTTCTTCAGTAAAGAAAGCCAACAAATCCCATTCACAAAATTCTTTACATTTCTTGTGAAAGAATTACCGTTTCTAACTTCTAATGACTTCTGAAAAGCAGGTCAGATGAACTATCTTCAGTACTAGTTTTCTAATCTTGCATGTAGTAAGCTAATTACCCATCGGAGCTGAGAGTATTCAGCATTAGGACCTTTCCCAGGCTCTGGACTGCACTCTTTCAATGTACACTGCCAGTCTATCAGCTGTTAGTTGGGCCTTGAACAACAGCTGCCAGCAACTGCAAACATCCGGCCTCTACTGAGAGGTATAAAGAGCCAATTGATAGGAACAAACTTCAGGACACATAGAAATGCCTGCACAATTATAAATTAATTATTTGAATTTTAATAGTTTTAATGGAATGAGAGAGAAGGAAAAAAAGTCTGTGTTAAGCTAAGTGAGAGTGTGATATCCCCAAGTCGATTGCAATGATTTTTAAATGTTACTGAAGTGTACTTGGGTTTAATCCTTTCTGACCTTCATTTCCTATGCATCTACCCTTGTAGGCAAGTTTCTGCAATACTCTGATAAGCTGCTTAGCCAAACATCGTTTGGCTCTAACAGTGGGCTGATTTGTTTCCTTGTCAAAGGAGAGCTAAACCAGTTATTCTGCCTCCAAAGCATCAGGTGATAGACTAGACGGATGTGTTGGTCCTTCATGACGGGGAACTGATGCCCCTGCCAAACAAACTCTCTGGTAGTACTACAATTAGTAATTTTAAAAATAATTTCATGATAGCTTTGGCGTTTCAGCAAATGAGAGCCACTTTGTCGGGAGAGAGCTTTGCTGACTGAGTTAACAGTGCCAAATCAGATAGAATTTCTTAGTAAAATATTTCTGTGGCCAATCCCCTTTTAAAAAATGAACATGAAGGGAAAAAAAAATAGCTTCATGCTGCTAGAGATGACTAAATAACTCTGTGGCTAATGGTCAGTTATTGTGACAAACTGGCTCTTGCTACAGCTAATGCAGCATTTCAAAATGGGTCATTATAAGCCTAGAGCTTGTGAATGAAGTATGTTCTAATGGAGGAAAGACACATTTAAATGGTTGCATTAGGAACTCCAGCGGACACAAACAAGACAGTTCAGACTGTAGGTTCTTTTCTCCGATGTCTGTGAGAACTAGAAGACAGGAACAACAGCATGAGCTTGTAATGGAATGTCATCCTTAACTCTGAATTTCCTGGCAGTCGTTCATCTGAGTCACAACTTTAACAGTGTTTAGTTCCCCCCCCCCTTGTGAATCCCCTCACTGTGTTTTTCATTTTTTCTTTTTCATTGTTTTTTTTCAGTAACAGTCTTGCTGTCTTATACAAACTTGTAGAAACACGTTCTGTAGGTATTTTAAAAATGCTTTTTTTCAGATTTGAAACGTAGTCTGCTCTTCATTAATAGGCAAGCCCTACCAACTCCTCTTTAGCCACATATGGGCTCTTGGCAGGCAACCTAATGTTTTCTTGTTCTGGATCTGGAGACAAGAGGGAGAAGTGCATAGGGTTAATACTTCCTGCAGGGAGCAAAGCCCAGCTCTATGCAAGCTGCCTGTATAGAAGTAGAAAAGCACATGTAGGGGCCAAGACTGATGTGGGGCCAGAAAATCTAATACTGAACAAACATTTCCACCCTTCCTTTCTTTACAGATGGATCACAAAATCATGCAAAGATAACTTCAGATACCAATCTTTGGTGAACTCCTTGGAATAGGTTTTCTCCTCTCCTTTTCCAACAATGCATTTGAAAACTCCTAGCCATGGATTCACTCTAACAAAGTGTTATGTTGTCTGTTTTTCAAAGCAATGGGGGTTCACATCTTATTAATTCCAGTAAATCAGGCCATGTGTAGTCTAATTATTTCCCTCTTCTTCAGTAGGAAAAGGTTCCAAAATTGTATCTGTCCCTTCAGTCAAGTTTTATTTGCTGTAGAGACAAAATTCAGGATTTGTTCTTGGGGTTTTAAAATTATTAGTGGAATTTTTTTTTATATATGATATGATCTGAATCATCACTGATTGTTTGGCTGTTCAGCTAAAGGGAAGGTCTAAGGCTGAGCGTGTTGCTCTTATACAGGCAAGTCCCACACTGAAACAGAAGATGTTGTTGCTCACTTTGGATATCTCTAATATAGATCTTTTCATCTGAGCTACCTATCTAGATTGCTTTGTATTCAGCTGAAGGAAATAGACCCTTCCAGGGCTCAAGTTATTGAACTTCTATTAGGTATCTAACCTTGGATAAGATGAACTGCTGCCCAAAACTTGGTCCTTTACTTGTAAAAGAACTCTAGATGAATAGCTAAGATAGATCAGTCTACATTGTGGGGGAGATGACTTTTTCTCCCAGCATCAATATGAGTTTTATGTGTAAAAGGGGTCCTGGAACAAAACATAGCTGGTAGATTTACTTTATCATACTGATCAGAAAACTCAGACAAGAAGATGGTGGTGTTTTTCCCTAGGATGGGATTTTTTTTATTTATTTTATTTTTTGTGAAGCCAGTGGGAACTGTAGGAATTCAGCCTCCCCAGAGATTTAGTGAAAAGAATAAGGTAATTTTTATTAGTACTCTGAGACAGGTCCCTGCTTCTCTGCTTCCCCTTTTCTCCCTGCATTCTAGTTCTTGCTGTGAAGGTTAAGGCATTTTACCACTGATCCTTTAATGCAGAAAGTGTAAGGTCCTTAAGCAAGAAATGGAACATAAGACCCCCTTCTTCTGCCAGGGGAATGCAAGTGTATTAGCCACCAGGCAACACTTAGGCTCTCCTTTGTGTTTCTCACAGATGGATTTTTGCACAGTAGCCAAACATTTAAAAGGAGAGGTGGAGCATTCCCATCCCAGTCCCAGCTTTGCACACAGACGGGTAGTCGGGCACTCTTTCTGAAAGAAGAAGCGAATACAGACAGGCCAGGACAAACCCGTGGCCTCTCCCCAGCTGTTTTTTGAAATGGCCGTCCATGTGACAGCTATACCATGTGATGAATTCGGTGCCGAATTTGGTGCCACTCTAGGTGTGGTCTAGTCCTCTTCCTCTCTCCTCCCTCCCCCTCTCCCCACAACACACTCATTTCGGCAGAGCGAGGCACAGGGAAACCTCTTTTGCTGGATCCAAACAGCCTGAAGCATGAGATAGGCACCAAGATCCCTGGTTTAGCCTGTACAGCTGAGTCAAAATATGTCTAAACAAGTATGGTAGCAGAACTTCAGGCATCTAAATATATTTTTTGAACAGTCTTGCATTGATCCCTGGGGTCTATGACTTTTTAGGCAGCTAAGCTAACTGACGTCCTAAGTCAGTCATGATTTCTGCATATAACTCACTTGCTTTGTGGGTTTTTTTGGATCCCATCCTCAGTCATCAAACTAGCAGAATTTAGCAACTTTTAGCAAAATCCTTCAATGTTTAGGAAACAGAGTACAGTTATTGTTGAAACATGTATAAATGTATTTGGCCCGAACAGAGTAGCATATATTTTACAAGTATAAAGGAAGAATGCTGCAGCTTCTTTTAAATGTAGCTTGTTACTTTAGCCTGACCCATTAAGTTTTCTAAACCGAGGCTTGTGGTATTTGGCATCTGTTCTTCTGTTCTTTTGATAAGTACCTAAACAGGATGTCCTTGCAAATTAAATGAAAAACAGCACTGGAAGTTCTCCTCCCTCAGGAATAAGTATTAAGATTGGCAGATGGCTTAAGTGGAAATACACAGGAATGCACTTTAGCCAGTACTTAAAAATTGTTCCAGCAGATATTACTGAGGTAGATTCATGAAGCCCCGTCAGACATCCTTCTGCATTGAATCAATTTTAATGGCCTTGAGCAAAAGAGTTTTAATTTATTTTATCCAAACTGTTGCAAGGCAGCCTTAATTTAAAAAGAAAAATATAAAAATAACCTAAAGTAACAACATTTTAAACTAATTTTATACCACAGGAATGTCCTTACTGTTTCTTGGTAAGGAAGGCTGTGGATAGACCCTAACTGGTAATCATCTTTGAATATCTGATGCAAGCTCTTTTACATCTTTGGGCAACTGGCAGCTGAGTTCATATGTATGTGTGCACATGCAGTCATTCATGCAGGCATCAAGTTTACATACCTATGTGTGTGAAGAAGGTATGTGCATGATAAACTGCACAGACCAGATGCTCACATATTTACTTACACACTTCTCTCCCCCTCAYCAGCATTCTGCTCTTCAAATCTTTGCTTCATAAGAACTTAAACAATGAGATTCCCTGAGCAGTGTCCAATGGCAAGCAAACAAAACAAAGCACTGACAAACTGCCAGAAATAATATTTGCTCTTTACTCACTCCAGATTCTTCTGGCATTAGCCATATAATGGGCAAATTTAAGAAATCTAGTATCTACCAGCCCTCTAGTGGTTAAACGAGATCTTATGGAAAGTGGGGGGATTCTGCAGCTTTCAGTAGAAAATATAGCACTTCTAATCCTGGAAGAAGTAAAAATAACAGATAAAATAGTGTGGTTTCACATATATTTCTGTATGCATGCATAAATAGATAGATGGATGGACAGAAGCTAGTTTAAATCATTTTCAGAGACTTACTGAATTGGATCTCAGCTGGTTTTAGGGTCACCACATTCCACTGCACAGCACTGACATGCCTGATGATAGCGTTGCCATTGTTTCTGTAATAAATAAGGCCTGGACTTCCTTGGTTGAAGCATAAAAAGAAAAATGACTGTGCTGAACTATTTAGCCTCAAAAGAAATTTCTTAACTAATTTTCTTCAATAAATGCATATAAGAAAATAGATGCACATCTGTATCTCTCCAGCAAAGAGACCAGATGACAATAGGGCTGGGAATTTTTGGCCATGATCTCACAACTGTTCTTTTAAGTTGCTATAATTAACTCACAGGGTTGGCAGAGAGGCAGGAAAGCTCTCTTTGCCTCTGCATTTTTTTAAAGGAAGGGGATACTCTTAAGCTTTTGGTCAGCAATTGTGCTTTTTGCTGTTGTAACCTATACAGTTGCAACACTTTTTTGCAGAGCTCTAGCTGCAGTGCAATGAGACAGGGCGCTATGCATGCTGAGTGTTTCCCCATTATAAATGATACTTTCCGAGTCACTGTATCATCTGTTCCATGCCATCTGGAAACTGTGAAGTGAAATAAAACAGCATGCACAGGTGCTGCAATTTGCAGTTTAATTACTACCATACAGCAGAATACATAAGGGAAAGAGCATTAGCTGTTAAACAGTTTAAAATGTTGCAAATACAGTTGGAAGGGTAAATTAGATAACATTGTGAATGCAGTTACTTACAGAAGCAGTGATAGTAGGCTTAGTGTTATGGCAGTGCTAGGATTTTTCTTTTCATAGAAACAAAGAGGGTTATATTTCTTTTCAAACTCTTATATAGGACCAGTCTGGTTTCCATTTTATGTAGAGGCAAAATTCTGACTAACTGACTCTCCAAATAATAAAATAGGAACCATACTTAATCTTATGCAGTATTTTACATTATAGATTTCCCATAGAATATACTAAACTATATTACTAGTATTTAAACTATATTAAAATATAATAAAAATATTAAATATTATAGAATATATTTTGTGAATGTGCACAATGTTTTAGTCAAAGGATATAATTCAACATTCAGATTATATACTTGAAAAAAGTAAAACTAAAACTGTTTATATACATAATGAAGTAGATAGCATATCATGATTATGTTTTGTCCTATTCTTTTATGACTTAGGACTTTATTGACAGTATCAAGAAAGGTGGGCACAGTTTGGAGAGCAAAAGGGGTCCAGATGGACTCAACAAAGCAGAAAACATCTCTGTAAAAGGGTTGCTGCATCCTGTGTTTGCTGTATAATGTAAAAAGGGTCATTTATGTCTTTTCAGAACTGCCTTGGTCTCAGTTACATGAAAGGAGCATTTTTTTTGTAATAACAAATATGTAGGAACCGTTTACTCTGGTCATTGGTGTGCGAAATACACAAGTTCATATGTTTTAGTGAAATGGATGAAAGGCACTAAAAATATGTTGTGTTATTTCTAAAATTAAAACTCAACTGTTAATCAATTATAATGAGAAAAAATGTCTGCATTTTGAACCTCACTGTCTCTTCAGACTGGTTCTGCAACTTTCTAATTCTGTTGAATTTAATAAATTTATTCCATAGTGTCTTCCTGAAATATCTAACAAATTAGGGTGATAGAAATATGTGTGAAGGTTTTAGGATGCTGAGGWCTATTTGAAGATTTTGCTGCCACCAATCTTTTGCAACCAAGATTTCTTTGAAATTCACAAGAAAATTAGCCTTTTTATCCTGCCCTTGTTAAAGGTTGCACAAATATATTCCCACAACAGAAATTCAATATGGAATGTAAGCTGAAACACACTGTGGTGATAGAAGTGAAACAAACTCTTAATAAATTTAAAAAGTCTTTTGCTCAGGAAAGGGGAAAAGAAAAAGAAAAAAAGACCTAGTGAATAAAATGTTTTTTGAGGAACAAATTTCTATAAAAGGACAGTCCTTTCATTTGCAGGAGTACTGAACTGAGAACAGGATGGTTAAGTCTGAGCAGCTGAATTGTTAAGCAAACTTATTGCACAAGGTARTTGTGTGTGTTTTCCAAAGGAAGCTCAGGTTTATTTTAACTATAAAATCAATTTAACTGTAACAAAAGAAGCTCTTAACAGCATTTACTCTTAGTATTTTTCCTGGTCAATAATATCCTCACTGCTCTGACATCAGGGAGAGCAGCATGTGGGATGGAAAGGAAATTAGCTTATTTTTGTAGGKGGACATATGTGGGTGTAGAATAAAATCTTTAGGGAATGCCACCTGATTTACCACTGCTGGAAACAATAGATTCTCTCTCCTCAGCCACATCACACCACAAACTCAATCTTTTTTTTTTCTTCTTCTTCTTCTTCTTGTGCCCCACAAGAGACCTTTTACAGTACTATATGAGATTTTTATGACTGCAATATGTATAATGACACTTCTTTATAGTTCTGTGTTGTAGAAGGAAGATAAAATTGGCATGAGCTTATAGTGACCACTGTGTGTGTATGAGAGTGTTTTGAAAGTGGTGGAGTGGTATAATAACAGTACCGAATATTACATCCATGGACATCTTCTATGTTATTTGATATGTGTTGTAAATTCCCATTTGCAGTTTTTAACATTAGGAACATTTCATCACTAATGCTTATGATTAATAACATGACATGGGTTTTCTTTGATATAAATTAATTTTATTTTTCCATGAACTTTTTCTTCACAATGTGTTTGAAAGTCACAAAATAATAATACTCCATATTTAAAGAAAAAATGTATTTTATATCACAATTAAAAATATTTATGCAAAACCATAAGGAGTGTAACTCTAGTGAAGTCAGTTCAATTAAGATTTAAAGTAGTAATAAACAGACTTTAAGAACTGCAGAGTTTGGTTTAGGACAGTCAAGGCAAACTTGATGTTTAGTTAGATGTTATCTCAGCTGTTAAAAGTAATTGGGTCAATTAAGCACTGATGGATTGACCAACCTTGTGAGCAGTGGTTAGTTGTGAAACCTTTACTAGATTCTACCTCTTTTTGAGCCATAAATACCTTACAAATACCTCAGTACTTCTCTTTCTGGTACCTTTTGGAAGTGAAATGACAGAAATCTACTAAAACAGTTTAGATAGGTTTAAGTAACAGTACATATCAGGTCTTAGTGTATAGAGTCCATATCATTTATGACTCTTGACAGACAGATAAGATGATAAGATCCTTGGTTCCCACCTAGCAAGTACTTAATCCCAAGCCTGAGCAGCTAGGTGCTTCCATTGAATTTAAATTACAAATGAGGTTAATGGGTCTGTTCACATACTTATAGTCAGAAACTTGCTCAAAAACCTTACAAGCTCAAGATTAAACAAATGCTCTATCATGACTACCAATCTGACACTGACTTAAAGAAATCATCAGTATCTTCAGAACTGACTAGCAGGTTCTGGTTTCCTCAAAATTTTGGATGGAACGCTTCTCCCTTAGTTTAGGTTTGTAAGAGTTAGCTGTTTACATCTGAGCTGATCACAGTAATTTTCCTTACAGTCAGTGGAAAGAAACAATTGGACTGACCTGCTTTAGATCTTAGATCTGACGATGAGAGGGGTTGCGCTCCAGAAGACTCCATTTTCCTCTGTTGACTCTACAGAAAGCACAAGGTGATTGTCACAGGGGTTGATGTCCAATTTTTAGACATTTAAAGATATGTGAGGTGAGTTGGAGGCCCAACTGCTAAAGGATTTTAAGACCTACTGGTGAAAAAAAAATCTCTCTCTCTAGCGCTATCTTTATCTCTATTTCTATATCTTTATTACAGTAATAGACAAAGATCACGACAAGAATGCCAAATGATTCAACTGTAGTTTTATAAAACCCAATATGTCCACTTTCTGAAAAAAAGTTTCATTCTATGCTTCCATGAATGTCTTTTTTGGGGGGGTAGTTAAAGTACATGCTTTCATTTATATTAATTTTGCATGTATATGAAATGGCACTCAAATATATTCTCAATTGTGTAATAATTCATGAATATTATTTGTGCTATCTGATGCTATTTGTGTATGTGAAAATGTTGTACCAGAATTCAGCTTTAAAGCTGTTGCTTAATTAAACAATACAAGAATATACAATAATTCATCTTTTGAGTTGGCTTACTGTTTTATTGCCAGTACCTCTTTCCAATTAGAACAACAAATATCCTGAACTCAGCTGAAATGACTTCCTGTCATTAGGAATTTCATCAATGTACATACCTGCCAGCATATCAAAAATGATGTATGATGGGTAAAAAAAATGACTAACCTGACACAGTTTACTGTAGTGCTTAATGGTGAAGGCCGAGTCCTTGCTGTTAAAATAGCTCCACACAGGAAGAGGCTTGAAGAGTTTATGAAGTCCATGGGGACCCACTGGGATTCAACAATCTGTTCAGGACAAACAACCGGCAGAGTTGAAGCTTCAGTGCAGAGCAGTGAAATGCAGAGAAAATTTTGTTAAAAGAAGATGATGGTTTCAGTGAGTTCTGGATCAAACCTGTAATAAGGTGAAGACAGGCAGAAATGTATGAATTGGCAGGTAGACCTGTTTTTATACTGTAAGACCTGAATTGCTGATTGCATAAGCGATTTAAAGAACTTTCCACTATCATATCTAGAAAATGTGTGTAAACGTTCTTCAGAACAAAAGGTGTTTTATGTCCTACACAATAAACCAGGAACCCAGATGAGGACAGGTATGCAAAAAGTGTTTCAGTAATGGAACACAGCTGTCTGCTTTCCAAACTGAAGGCATTGCATAAAATTTATCATGATGAAGCTCCATGCAATATTGAAAGTCTTTGGTTTTGTAACATTCATCCTTTATAAATATGTTAAATATTCTGCAGCTTGATTCTGATGTTCACACTTATTTTATAAACTATTCTCTGGAAAGTAAGAGAACTACATCTTTGATTCAACAAATGGTGTTTAAAAACGTCATTTGTATGAACTTTATAATGTTTTGTCATCCCATCTAAAAGATTATGTAGCAGAAGTAGGGAAAAAACACACTAAAGATCAACTAGTTAATTGGTGGTATGGAATGACTTCCCTATGAAGACAATGTAAACAGACAAGGAATCTTCAGCAAGAAACAAGTATGAATGGCATATAACAGAGATCCTTAAAATCCTGAGTGGACTGAGACATGATCATCACTGATTGTCAAACTGAAGAATAGGGCTGGAGTTCAAAATGATCTTGACTTATTAGGGATATTAGTTGGGAAAAGATAGGATGATATTTAACAGAGGCTATCACAAAGTAGGAATACTTAACTGAACAAATACAAGGTGAGGAATACTAGTAGAAGTTTGTAAGAAAAAGCTCTTGAGATTATAGTGGATCAGAATCATATTGTTAGGATAAAGGCAATCGAACTGAGATGTACAAATTATAATAAAGACTGCAAGACATCTAAATGATCCATCTGCTCTACTCAGCAATATTAAAGTATCAGCTGGAATATTGAGTTCAAGTTCGGATACTACATATTTTTAATATGTGGCTTAAGTTCAGAGAGTCTAAATGAGAACAAAAAAATATCCACAAGTATGGAAAATCTCTTGTGTGAGGAATGAATGAAAAAAAAGGTGTTGCTTAGCTTAAAGAATAGAAGGTTTATGGAGGTCATGATAACTGTCTGCAAAAATGTAAAAGGGTGTTCCAAAAAGGTAAAGAATAATTTGTTTTTCCATGCCTGTGGTGGATAAGAGAAGTAATAAGTTATCATCGTTTGGGGTGATTTGGTTTATTTACTTATTAATTAGCAAAATGATCAGGGCAGACATCAGGAAAAGTTTCTAAAGGTAAGAGAAATAAAGCCCTAGAGCAGATTGTCTTGAAAGATTGTACTACTTACATCACTGGGACACTGTCAGGAATATAGATGATTATGACAGCGCAAAATTAGGTAGACTTGATGATTTCTGAGGAATCATTGTAACTTTATCTTCTTATGACTTTTTCTCACAAGAATCTAGTTACATCCAGTAATGCGCATCTAGTAATGTGTAAATTTCAAAAAAGAAAATCATGGAGCTCAGAGTTGCATCAGAACATGGAATCCAAAAGTATGAATAGGCTGAAGAAGTGACTAAAGAAATTTGCCTGTGATAGTTAGTAGCTAGAAAACACAGTGGTCTAGAAGCAACTACGTGTTCAGGAAATTCTTATGATGATGAATGTTGGAAGTTGGGAGTGTTATAAAGAGAAGAAGTATCAGGCCAGAAGACGCAGGATGGTTTCTATATTCCACTAGAATTCTCAGTGCTTAGTTAAAATGGGGTTTATGTTCCTCACCTTAAGTGAGTTACGATCTAGCTTTCTAAATCAAAAAATACATGTTTTAATCTACTGTATATGTTATTTTACAAACATTTGAGTATATTATGTACACAAAGAAAAATATTTTTACAGTGCCTTATTTATATTTCATTATGCTATTTTAGTCTCAATATAATTTAATTTTTTATGTCATTAACCCTAAGGTTTTGATGTGTGTTATAATTTATGCATAAGGTTGGGAAAACTATTTCCTTTCAGATAACTTTGTGTATCATTTATGTTTTCAGTAATATTCAGCTGAAATTACATTAATTTGGGGGGACTTTATAATGACATTTTTCTCTTCAGCAATTTATACTATAGATTTTAAGCCCTCTTTTTGTTTGCTTTGCTCTTTCAGGTCTCCATTAACACAGGAGAATCAGCAAAGAAAGGGCCATGGGGATGAATATATAAGCTGAATATATAAAAAGAAGCTCTGCTGTAGCTGAAGATCCAAATCTTGGTGGGAGAAACTGGCTGCTAAGAAACACAATCACGATGTGAGTAGCTTGAAGGCTACTTAAATAAATAATTCTCTTTATATAAAAAAAAGTATATATTATATAAATAAGTCTCTTTATAAAAAGCCTGTTTAACTTCAGAACAGTATTATTGCCTATGGCATAGGATATGTAACATGCTAGGAAAAAAGAAGATTCTGCATTTTTGGGGCTGAGAGGTCAGCTATGTAAGCCCCTAAGGCTCAAGTCCCCTAGTAGAGAATGCAAGAACATCTCCAGCTCTCAGGTCTGTTCGAAAAGCAGGATTTGGGTAAGTGATCACAGTACACTGGAAACTTAGTCCAACAGATAAGGTCAAGACTATCACCGAACAGAACAGACACTTATCTAGCAAGGTTCTTTTTTCTCCAAAGGGCTTTAACCCTCAAAAGGTCAAACTCTTTAATTGTACCATTTTCCATTATATGGCCAGGTTTGCCCTTCCTTTTCTTCCCATGGAAGTTATTGGTGGAATCGAGACCAGAGGTCTGAGTGAACTAACTCATAAACTGACATGATTGCAGCATGGACAATCAGGACCTTTGAACACAAATTGGGAGAATCATGATAAGCAGGGATATTGTTGCTTCTTATTGTAAATATAGGTTAAACTAGAGAGGAATAATCATTCAACAGTGAAGCACAGAGCAAAGAGGTGAGGATTACAGTATAGGGATTCAAAATTCACAGCATATACTGGATATTATTTGCTTATTGAGTGGTAATGGTAAAACTGAACTTTGAAAATAGAATTTTATGAAGTTTTGCAATTTGACCACATGTGAGGTATGAAGATTCCTGTTGCTGTGGTCATATAATTTTCATTAAAATATAACCTGTGAAAAGTACGTGTGCCTGGTCAACACTGGAGGTGAAGTTTTTAAATTCTGAAACCAGATCAAAGGTTTCTGTGATGCAGAAAACTCAGACCTAGTCAAATTCAGGCAAATAGAGCAAACAAATGTCCCTCCCTCATAGATTGTGAAAATATGACAACTCCCCTTTTTTACTTCCCAGAATACATTTTGTTTGTTTTCATGCCTTTTTTTAAATTTGTTATTTAAATAGAAATATAATGTGGTGTTTTTTTCTGCTGTCACTTTAGCTGATCAGATAGGATGAGGATTCTTTAAATTATATTTTCCAAAATCACACAAACCTTTTAATGAAATATTTGTCTGTGAAAGAAAGCTAATTTTTGCTGTCATGCTTATCTAGGATTACTGTGTCATTGAAATATATTGGAAATGTTATTCTGAGGCACAGCTCTTATGCTTACAAATTTCTACATAAGCTTTTAAAATATTCCAACCTGAAGATACCTTCCTGAAAAATGTCTTAGATTCTCTAGTGCTCATCTTGGACATTATTTTTTCCTTTCCTTTTCTCATTTACTCCAACTATTTTGCCTATTAAAAACTGTTCTATATGTTCTATATGTGTTCTATATATATGACACAGTAGAATCTTTCTCCAATGTCTATAGAAGAAGCCTAGACAACTAGCTTACACTGGATGTCTAGATGCCTACTTTCTGGACTATGTAACATTGCAAGAAGTAAATGTATCTTATACTGTAAGCATGAGTTTTGAACTTACTTCAACACAAAGAACTCTATATTTTTTTTAATCAATTCTTTTTTTAAATTATAAGCATTTTCCTAATCATTTGTGGACTAGGGATTTGCCTTAAGAAGCTCAAATTCCTTTTTTGTTCTAAATGAACTGGTCATAAGCAATTGATACAGAGACTTTATCTGTTACTTAAGAGAGGAAAAAAAGGCTAGTAAGACTAGATAGAGTTGGCCTAAGGAGTATCTGTTACTCAACAGACGCTCACACGCCATGTCCACATTAGTAAATAGCATGGCACTATACAGTGGGTCTGCAGAGTGAACCAGCTGGTGCTGAGGACCTGGTATGTTAACACCATGTGCATTTCAGGAGGTTTCACTAACTCCAGGTGGGTCCCATGGGCTGAACATCTATTAGCGGTTGGAAGAAACTAAGTTTGCTTCTGGAACACATCTTCCATTTTACTTTCAGCCAAAATGAATCAATTTAGCACTCTCTGAGACTTTATTGTGAGGAGAGCCACTCATCCCACAGTAATCAGGAGATTTAGTTTTGAAAGTGCATTCCTGATCTGACCTAAAATTCAATTGTAGTTACACCTGGTGTAACTTGCACCAACAGTGATAGGCCTTTTGTACAGTGGTATTTGAGTACTGGACTGTTTAAAACTGGCTAAAATTAAACTCTAGCAAATCAGACTCTGAAGCTCTGGCCATTTGGGTAAAAGATCTGTTTTTGTCAGTGCTCTAGGAACCACTATAAAATTCAATTAAAATGTCAGGAAGATAAACAAGAGGTTTTATACAACTATTATGCACAGATGCTTCAACTAGGGAAGTGCGCAAGATGATGTGTCTGTTCATCCCATCATTCTCTGCTTCCCCTCCCCCAAAAGAGAGAGATAGAAGGAAATGAGATTTGATCTTTAAAGGTGAGAATATAAAGAATAGAAGACTGCACTGCTTCAAACAGCTTTTTTTTTAAATTTGTTTGAGTCAGTTTCATTTTTTTTTAAATCCTTTTAATTGTGGAATTATTTGGTAGATTATTTTTGTTCTTCTATTTCTTTTTCAGATTGAAGCTAGATAGCTGCTCATGTGCACATACTTTATTCTAATTTTGCACAGGAGATCCAGCAATGACCTCTATGCCAAAAAGAATGGCTGGACAGGTGGCTGAAGTCATCTGCTTTTTGCTGCAAATCTATATGTATTTTTTAATCTCTGTGGGGCTAGTGCAGGAAGAACAGGAATTAAGGGAGGACTGTTATAAACAAAGCTGTAGACCTCCTCCATATGGCTGTGAACAGGTTTCCCTAGGCTTGGCCTTGAACAGTCCAATCCCCTGCAGGGCAAGTTCACTGAGGCCTGCTATTAGAGGGCTGTGTTTTCTAACACCTGGGTGATGAATGGAGTTTCCAGCTAGTAATCAGACACCTCTGGCAGGCAGCAGAAGAGTCCCTTTTTGTGCATTGTTTTCAAAGGCTGGGGTGGGGATGGGGCGCTTAAAAAGCAGGAAGAAAAGAAAAAAAAAAAAGCTTCCTGTATGGTGTTTCATGTTAGCTTGCACTCCGTCAGGAAAGAAAACTGGGATTGAAGTTAGTTTCATATTAAATTTCATAAGGGGACATTCCTGCTGGATTCTCAACTGATTTTTCACTCTCTTAAAACTCAATATCATATTACAGGTATTGAAAATAAATGTGTTTTGCAAGCTAATGGGTAATGAGGCACAGAGAAATCCCTGGACCCCTACATCTCTCTGGAGTACAGAAAACTTAGCATTCATTGACAACTCCAAGGGGATTTATTTAAGCCTAAAATAAGTATTTCTTTGGACTTAATTATAGGAAGTGCTTAAGCTGCTGAATTCAAATGCCAAAAGGGATTCATTTAGTCCAAAGTGAATCTTTTCCTGTTCTGAAATTAAATCTCTCAGAGCAGTCTGAAACAAGCAAGAAAAAAAGATGAGTGAACACTACCTATTTTTGTTGTGCTTATGCCTATTTTTGAGCTCCACATTATACCTGTGTGCTAAAAAACCCCTTTCTTTCAGAAACAATTCCTGTTCACTTCACTGATACCTTCTGGAATAGACACTGCAAGCACTTTTGTTACAATAATGAGCAGTAAACAGCTCAAAATTCAAATAATTTAATAGTTTGAAAATTAAGGKTTTTTTGAGGCTTCTGTGTGTTTTCGTATGTACATACTTTTTGTGTGATTTACACTGGAATGACTGATTATTTATTGGTTGTTAAATTAAAGATCTATTTCTATCATCTCATGTATAACTCCCTTATTAAAACTTGCAGGTCAGAAATTCTGATAAAGTAGAGTTTCACTGAGTGCAGTAAAACTCACAGACACTAGGTATGTGGCCCTGATCTATTAGCAGATAAAAAGTCCAGATAGACTGTAATAGCCTAAAGATCAAGTATCACTTGAACACATACAGCTCTGCACTGAAAGTCCGTATAACTAAGCAGGAGTATGGGTATGCCCATTTAGAGTAGTGGCCATTCTAGGGGCCCGCTTTGTGGTCAGTTGGACCAGCACAGCGACATTAAAGGATTATTGATACTTAGGTTTCTTAAAGTATTTTGTATGGAAATCAGGGATTTGCTCCTTTGCTTGTTTGTTTTTCCTTGCTAAATATATAACTCTGACCATTGTCTCCTAATAAAATTAATGGAGGTAATAAATACTATATCTATGGATTTTTCTCAGACTGTGCCCTTGGAAATTATCTGCCAGTTCTTCCCAATGTATCTAGAGCTGCCCCAAYCCTCCTGCTCCATAACTCCTTGTATTTCCAAACCCCTCCTTCCCAGAGCTTCCTAAGAGTGTATCTTTGAAATTCTGCTGCCAATGGCATAAAGGACTTCATATCAGTGCTTTGATGTGGAGAAACAGGATCCTTTGATGTTTTAGTTGTTGCTTTGTTTTGAAAATAAAAGGAGAAATGTTTTGTCCTCAGATCCAGCCCTGCTGTAGGGACTCATATTGCTGACCAGTTCTCTGAAACCACTTGTCTCACACTACTCTGAAGGCTGTGCTAACCCTAACCACGTGGAAATGAATGTCTCCTCAACAGCATCCATCAGCTGAGACACTCTAAATTTCTCACTGTGCCTCAGAAACTTGGCAGTTGCTTCTATTTCTCTGAAGCTCTGTCACTGCAAGGCATGGGTTCAAGGGAGAAGAGGGGACAGTGAGGAAGTTTTGCTGGGCAGCTAGCCTTCAGTTCCATTCAGAGTGGAAAATGATGCCAGCACTGTACCATGGGGAAAGGAAAAGGAGCTCTTCTCACAGCTGCGCACCAACCCAGTGTCCCAGGCTGTTACTATCTAGTTTCACAAATTCATATACATGCTCTGTTCACTTGACTGGTAATCTCAGGGTTGTGCTGTAGTCATGACATCCATATGAAATAACATCGGATATAAGGAAGAACTTCCTTTTTGTACTACTATTTGCATCTGCTTCGTTAGAGCAGAAAACGCTTGCCAAATGGGCACAAGAAAATTCAGAACAACTGATGGGACATTTTCAAACCAGACAAACGCTCCAGCAAATCAAACTGAGTTAAAATGTATGAGTGCATTGATATATTTGATCCAGAATTTTCAGCTGTTAAAAAAATAATAATAACAATGAGAAGAAACTCTTCCTTCCTGAAGCATTTGTAAGTCACTTTGGAGAGCAAAAAAACCTAAGAAGAACATGACTTCAATACAAGTTAAAAATGTTAGTGAATCCATCCTGTAGTGTAGGGTTTGTGTAATTGCCAGTTGTTCATATTGCATTGGTCAAGGCAGCACGTCCTTTTGCAGCAGCTGAGCTTTTTATCACATGATCTGTTTAGCCATACAGCTTTAAATCCTACTGACTTCCTTCTTTGGTGGTGGTGGTGGGGACTTGTTTCTTTTCTTCTTTGTTTTTAACCTGGACATTATCACAACTCATTGTTATTGTTTTTCTTTCATCTTTTCTCAGTCGAACATATGTATATGTATACATAGTATATGTATACATATATGCATACTATGTGTGTATGTGTGTTAAACAATAAACAATAAATATAGATATTAATTCTAAGTAGTCTATGAAATTCAATAGATTCTATTGCACACAAACCAAGTTTTAGCCTAGGAGCCAGGATTTAAGCCTGTAGAAGCTAATGAATTACTGCTGTGGTCAATGGTGTGAGCTTTCAAGAGAAGAAAATGCCTCCAATAAATGTCAGCATTACCTACAGTTATAACATTTAATATTGTAAGTATTTACTATTATAAAGATATTTACACATATTAACATTAATTATATATTAATATTAATTACAGCTTTCTCAAGCTGAAGCAAAAACACCTTGACAATAGTTTTTTCAAAGTCAATTGAATTCAATTATTTGTAGCATTTCTGTGTTTTTTGGTGCTAGTATGACCTTAGCCTAACTAAGTTTAAGCTTGCACTATATGCCTAAAAAAGGACAAAATTTCTTAATTTTTTTATTTGTGTACTTATCTTCAGTATTGACACAGCATCAAGCAAGAACTAAGGATTTCAGAGACTGAAAAAAAGAAAGAATAACATTAAGCTAGATGAAAGTAATTGTTGAGTGCATGTTTGAAAAGATTACTGTTGTGTTTTGAACTTAAGAAAAGATCTGATCCTTTCAAGATCCAAAGTGCATAACTCTGCTTATTTGTAACACACCAAGAAGATAAGTTGCTTCAAACAGCATACATGGAATTTTTTTCTTTCTTTTGACAAATCAAAATATTAGAACTTATGCAGGAGTTAAAAAATAAAATAAAATAAAGCTTGTCAGTTTTTGTTGCCTTTGTTTCCAAACACTGAACTCTTGATGTCACTCCCCAGCTTTCCTGCTCTCCTACTTGAGAACTGGTATTTAATAATGATATAACTGGAATTAGCAATGGAACCATTTCAGCTTGCAACACTGGGAAAAGCAGAGGCACAAATAAAGGGAACACCTTGGAAGAATACCACAGCAGCTGCACACTGTGTAAATGCATTTATAAAATACATAAAAGATCACTTGGCTGATCTTTAGTGCTCTTTGTAAAATACAGTATGTCCTGTTTCAGCAACAGGGGCCAGATGTACATCTTAAGGAGAATACGACTCTGTTAATTGAAGAAGGTTGGAATAAAGCCTTTACATAATTCATGCTTAAAGCTCAGTGTAGCATTGTGTGTGCCTTCTAACATAGGCAGAAAGCTATTTACAAATCCACAATTTTAATTACACTGATCTTGGTTGGATCACAACAATAGATATTCCAAGTAGTTATGGAGCAAATAACTTGAATGAAAAGCAAAACAAAACAAACATATTTTCAAACAATCAAAATTGTTACACAGGTCACAAAAAAGGTACAGGGCTGTCAGTATTCTTAAAATATAAACATAATTGGAATCTTTATTTTCATTTTATGTAGTAAGAGTAAGATTTGTCTAATTCCTTAAAACATATTTCATTTTTTAATTCCAAAGCCTTGAACTCCACCCACATATTTAACATCTGTCAGTGCAGACTCTCAGCATCCTGAGTTTTCTCTGTAAAGTACAGCTCATTTGCAAAAGATACAGAGTATAAACATCTAGCTTCTGTTTCTAGAGGGTCTTGTAATGAATCTTATATCCAACATTAAGATAAGAAAGGTGACTATAGTAACAAAATGAAAAGTCATGCTATTACTTTCAGTAGCAAATAAAGAATCACTTCCTTGTTTTAGAGTAAAAAATAGATTAGGATCCAATACTGAAACACACTGTAATGAATGACCAATATAATCTCATAATTATGGATACAGACATAACTTGTCAAGCTCTTGCAATTGATTTCATTTCAGGCTTACCTGAATCAAGTGGCTGATTTTCAGACCCCTCCAGCACTCAGTTTAATTCACATTTTGATTCAATACACTCTGTATACTTTAGTATTTTAGGAAGGAAGAACTGTTAAGTAGAATGATGTATATATAAACTTACTTAGCATGTCAGTTGTTATATGTTAAAAAGCAATAAACATGCTCAGTACATTTTAGCTACACTGAAATCAATATCAAAACTGCTGTCTTTAAAGTCAGGATTTCATCCTGTGTTTCTTTTGTCCGGTAGCTTTATACATATCTTGAACAGGATTGGTGGCACAGCAGAATCTTGTATCTTATAAAAAAACCCTTTGCTGCAAAATGTAAATTCCTTACATGATAAGTGATAAAACTAACTTAAATTAGTATGTGCCCTTCTGAGTCAAACCTTGCAGAGAAATCTGTATATTCAAATCTGCTTTTACTGCCTTCACACAGCGAGATCATTCGCCAGTGTCTTTAGTACTTTTTCTTTTCAGTCCTTAAGTAAATTTTGGAGGAAAGATGGTTTCAGCCACATAAATAAAGATCACAACTATCAAAGACAGTTTCTGCGGGAAAAAATACAAAATAGTTTTTCAAACCAGCTGTTCCAAAGCCAATCCTTTGATACTTCCATACTTACACTTGCTGACCAGGAGTGACATCCTTAATGCCTTCTCATCCTTAATAATACATTGATTATAAATTCAAACTGAGACCCTAACCCTGCAAAATAGTTCCGTTATACAAAGTTGTGCCAAGGTATTCAAGTCTATGTTCAAAACAGCAGAAACCTGCTTTCTCCACAGTCCCTCTCCATCTTCACTAATCCTCCAGTTAGAAAGCTAAAAGTGTAAATATAATGGCTTCTTAACACATATCTGGAGAAAATACTTAAAAACTGTAGCCAGTCTTTTTAACCATATTTTATCTGGATGTGATCACATAGCCTGCATATTTTTAAGCAATTTAATCTTTTTTTTCCTAATTGTTTGGAGTTTTTACATTTATTTATTTTCATCCAGAATAATGGCTGCAGGATTTCCCACAAGGAGCTTGAGACATGAAAGATGATATATCAGGAAATGAAAACTTAAATGTCCCCAAGGAAAACACATTTCATTTGGGGATTTAGAGCAGATGTTTACATTTTTTGCTGTTTTGAGGAATAACATATGTCTGTTGCATTGATTTGTTTATCAAATACTGATATAGAATAAGATTGTTCCTGTAGCTGGTAATGGGAAACAAATCAGTTGGTTAGATACCGGGNGGGGGGGGGGAAGGAAAGGAAAGGAAAGGAAAATCCATTACAAACCGTGAAATAAAGTAGGAGAGCTTCTTTAAGTTGTGCCTTTGTTTTGTGAGAACAGTCCTCACTTTGTAAAAAAAACAGCCCCTTCACATAACAAAGCCTAGAAAAGAAAATCTTCACAATCTTTGCTGAGTATGTCATCAGATATGGAGATATGTCTCCTCATTGAACAGACTACTGTGGGTCCCCAAGGACATTCACGACTCTTTAGCAGATCAACAAGACACTGTGCCAGGCTCTGTTGGTTCAAGTCTCTCTTTTGCTGACTTTTTTATTAAACACTTAGTGCAGTCTAAGGTTATATTATTTCTGAGGAACCTTTCCATGTCCAGTGTGAGAATAGCAAACATCACTGAACCCAGAGTCCTCCAAGAGAAGGTGACACAGGTGCCACACACTTTCATCTTCTTTGTCTCCTTCCTTGCTCATGAATCTCAAGCCAGAGACTGTCCTGCAAAGGTCAAGGGACCAAATGCTGCACAGGTGCCTGACCCTTTCCTCCCTTCATAGAGGAAATGAAGATTTATGTGTTGGGAGTACCCGGGCCCTCACATGGTTTTCCTCTGTTAGGGGCAAGGAGTATAGTGGCACTTGAAAACTAAACACCTGACTTTTTTTGTAGATTTATCCTAAGCATTTATCCCATTTTTCTGTCATTCATAACTAAAAGACCACCAGTAAGCTTTGCGCAACCTCTTGGCCTTCATTAACCACTTTGTAGGTTATCCTTCCTGAAAAGTCTTTCCTTCTTGTCTTATTCTGTGTCACTTCATAGGTTAAGTACCTTAGAAAATGGTCAATTTTGAAGCAGTAGATTATCCATTCACTGCAGCTTGTGTGCTTTTTTTCCCCCTTCTGTTCTTTTCTTTGCCTTTTCAATGAAAGATGGAAAAGAACAAAGATTTGGAGGAAAGTCAAGCTAATCAGGCTGATTCCACTTCACCTCAGATATGCAGGAGTTAAGTTCTGCAGTTCAGGCTCTGAGTTGTTCAATAAATTGAGAAGTATGTGTTGGGGAGGGAAAAATGGGGGGAAGCCAAGGAGAACATTCTTTTATGGCGTTTTGTAGCCTCTGGGAAAGGAAAGCATTGCTCTTTCAGAAGAGTCAGATTAGTGTGCTCCTTCAGGCACCTCATCTGGAGAAACTTTTCCATGGCTGACTATAATCATTGTCATCTGGAAAAAGAAGGGAAATGCTGTTTTTGTAATGAACTAGATGATTAATTTGGAGCTGTCCAGCAGGGCGTGGGCTAATTGACAGCTTTTCATATCGATGCAACTATTCTTCCTTCAGTAATAAACCTATTGAGACGATATGCAAAGGTAATTGTTAGTGCTGTGGGGTTTCTGTAAAATATGAATATGACATCAAGGATAAGGTTGCTGGATCAGTGCAAAGCAAAAAAAACTGCATGGGCCCATCTTTCTAAGAGTTCATACAACACTGTGCTTGTGTGCTTTAAGAATAGAAACATCCATTGAATTTATCAGGACTATTCATTTATTGTAAAGATAAGAATGTACTCACTGTACTGGGCTCTAGTTTAATTATTATTTTTATTAGCTATTATCTTTATGAACAGCCTAGAAGAAATAATTGACTTAATTTTCCTGACATCTCTAACACCCAACTAATTCCACTATATTCATTGCTGAGCTAGTAAAAGAGGGGGAACAGTCCAAACAGGTTTGTTATCTAAGCTTTCTATCAGACTTTTTTTGCCCTTGCACACAGAGGATAATATCTTGGTCCACAATTTCCCAAGTAAAACAGATCATAAATAGTATAAGTGCAATTCAGCAGTTTTGTACTGTAGCACTATTACAGGTTTAATACCTCTCTTCTGAAAATAAACAGGATCTTGTCTTATGTGTCCAGAATCACTGCAACAAATCTGGTGTTTCTATAAGAGCAGAAGAACATTATTCTCTGACAATATCCTGCTACAGTGACTTTATTTGCTAAATACACCATTTTTCAATAGCATTTTTAGTGATTCATAGAGTGTTACAAAAAACCCAACACATTTAATGTTCTACAGGCTAGGTGTTTTTGAAAGAGAGAAGAATATAAAGTATACTGCTACAATGAAAAATGAAATTTTGCTCATTTTAAAGCTAACACTGAAGTCTCTCAACTTCTGCTAGAGCACTGCTACATCCTAAATTAGCTTTCTGGACATTTATTTATTTATTTATTTACTTCTTAGGGAAAGACACAGAAGAATGCTCTAAATATCATATTTGAAGCTATTTCCTATTCCTAGAGTCACAAATTTAGACAGTATGACCCCATCCTTTGTTTGATTTATCTTTTCTCTCATTGAGTCTGCTCCCAGGGTTGCCTTGTTGTAATAGTACCTCTAGGTATTCACAGTATCAGTATTTTAGGGACCTGAGTAATTTTTGCTAGAAAATTTAAACCAGTGACACAAACATGGGAGGTGATAGTCAGAACTGGATGCTTAATTCTGTGTATGCTGTCCTGTAAGAATTATTTTGCACTTGAACAAACTGTTATTTTAATCAAGAGGTGCAAGGGGGCCAATGGGAGTTAATTCAAACTCTTGTAACAGATGGCTTTTACAGAAAAAGTAGTTAAGCATTTCTCCCTGTCATTGTCATCGTCCTCCAAGCTTACCACCCCCTTCAGATGAATGATGACATCTCATTCACAAAAACCCAATGCAATATCCATAAGCAAAGCTTACAATAATTCTTTTGCAGAAGTAATTTGAAAGGTGTTGAGGGGAAAAATACTCTAGGCATGAAGAAATAGCATTAGCTAACGCTTCGTTGTTTCTCATAATCTTTAAGAGTCTTTAACAGGATATCTGTAAACCTTAATCCAAAGACAGCCAGGCCTGTGAGTCCACAYGTTATATGTCACTTTGTTTTCAACTTATCTTCTCTTAGGGCTGATCACTGCTTGTTCATAGATTGGTATCTAAACTCTGCTTAGTAGATTCATTTCTGTGGAAAGGCAGAAACATTTGGTCTTTAGGTTTATTGGGCTCTTAATGTCATTGATTCTGGACAGATCTGTTTCAAACAGAACTGGCGATTTTACAAGACACAGGAAGTTTGCAGTATTTCATAGTAATGCTTTCTATAGGAAAGATTAATATAAAACTTGTTTAAAATACTATCATGTTCAACACTTAAAATGATTGTATGTTCACAGCATCTTAAGTACCTCTACAGAGGGCTGGACTGTGCAAGTTAGATGTATACTGAAAGCTCCCAACAATGGCCTGGTACCTACTACACTATACTAGACAGTTGTTAATATGATTGCAGTTTTTATCTTTTTATACTGTGTTTTCACCCTCCATTAGAATCAGAACCCCCTCTTTCATTCTCTTAAGAAAATTGTGCTTAAGAACATGTCTGCAACCTTTTACAATTACTGAGTTGGAAGACATCTGTTGGAGTTAATCTAGGTCATCTCTCTACTGACCTTAAAGGATTTGGAGAATCTGAAACTTCAAAGAATCTAAAACACTTTAATTGCTCCCTTGTCTTCCTTCTGCTTCATCTGTACTAAAGCTTTCAGTCTAAATCATTTATTTCCTACCAGCTTAGTCATGGTACCCAAACTGTGATCTACTATAAGAGTTTACTTATTGCAGTATTGCCTATAAGTGTCAGGTGATACCTGTGATCTATTTTACATAGTTATGAGAAAACGTGGAGTTTACAGTTAAAAAAATAAATAAAAATCAAAGTTGTTACTATTTCAGCTTAACAGACTGCAAAAGAAGAGCTGAAGAAACAAGGAATTAAATTCATGAAAGGCTTTAGATACCTATTTATCATGCTAAGAGATTGGCTGACACTCATGGACCTGTAAAAATTTTCAGAGCTCTTGTACACCCTCTAGCTAACTAGGTAATCATTCAAATTACATAGGAAACTTAGGAAACTAAATTTCTACTAATGGGAATGTACACAACTACCCAGATCTTGGCATAGCTGTTAAACCATCTAACCCATACCTGAGCTTGCAGTGGGATTCTCACATTGCTCATTTAATTCTAGGACTAGAGCCAAAAGACCTTTTAAAAACATGCCTAGCAAAGAGCAGACAGATGAAGAAGATATCTGCCCCCATATTTCTGAGACTCCATATGCTAGACCACTCATTCAGATAGTAGTAAAAGCAGGTTCAATTATCTCCTCTGCCCAAATTAGACCATTAGTTGGAAAGCATGTTTTCCACCTCCTAGAACAAATGTTTTGCAGGTGAGTTATAAAGTCTGAAAGATAGAGGTGGCCTCTAAGGTTGAAGCTATTCCATTTAGAAAAAAAAATTGTCAGGATACCAAGAAGATGCTTCTTAGATATTACAGACTCTCAGCACTTCAAGACACATCTTCTGAATGTGCATTAGCTTGTTTGTGTGATACAGAAAGCCTCAAACTGCCTTAAACTCTAAGTCCATCTTTCTTTCTTTTCATCTTCTGCCTTTCCCATCATTCCTTTTCCCATCTGCCTTTTGCTCTTTGGGATTTCTTGCTTTATTTTCTTCATTTCATATATTTGTTTATCAATTTGCTAAACAACAGCTGTTTGTGATGACTGTCACATCTGTGCATTCGATCCCTCTGCCTCTTACCTAAAAATGCTCTTATCATGCTGGAACACAATTAACCCTTTGGTAGATGGCCCCTGATGAAATATTATGCTAAAAGTTCTTTAGATTTTCTGCCTATATCCAAAGGCAACTAAGGACATGTCAACATGGTGAGTGTCTTTATACAATGTATTATAATCATGTAATGCGGGAGTGTTTCCAAGCTCCCAAATCTGGATGGGTACTATGTCTCTTGATTGAGTATTGGGAGAAGAATTTGGTGTGTATCATTGGAAAGGAACCTGGGAGCTCAGCTGGGGAGCTGTGACATGACTAGTTAGGGGACCAGGACTGACTTGCAGAACACATCTGTTGCAACTTAAAATGAAACAATATGCATTATTATTCTGTTGTAAAAGCCTAGTGGGTATGAAACCATGTAAGTGAGGTCAACATAAGTGAGGCTGTAGCATTGACTTTACTGCCTCAACAAGAAAATTGATGGTGCTTTATCTTCACTAGGATTTAATAGAAGGAGATGTCATCTGTATAAATCATCCTTTTATTAAAGAGAGAGAAAGAGAAAAAAAAAAGTATCACCCATTAAACTTCCTACAAACACCAATATTCAGAAGTTCTTTTTTTTGTATTGCCAAAAAAAACAACAAACAAACTATCACTTTCTGAATGTTCTTGAATAATATGCTTTCAAAAGCTCATCAAAAATAAACTCCTATGAAATGCAATGCAGTCATACACTATACCTGGGAATCTATTTCTATCAACTTAATGACCTAAAGCAAACATTCAAGGAAATATGTACAGAAAAATAAATTATTCAGTAAAAGTATGAATCAAAATATTGATAAGCTGAATAAAGAAAAGGTAAATAAATTAATGGAAAACATTGAAATAAACCAGAAAATGTTGCATTTTCTAACTTTTTAAAGCATTTTTTCTTGCTTTTCCATGAAAAACTGAATGCTTGAACTTTTTAAATTGATCTTGGTATGAGTTTTTATGGTCTTCTCACTATATAAAGATTAAAACAAAAGCAAGATCTTCCACAAGTATGCAATTTCCTGGTACCTTTCGATGTTTCTTGGTGGACTGACTTTTTAATTCATGTGCAGGTACAACATGTACTACATTTTGTATTATCTTTCTAATTAGCAACTGCTGTAATTTTCTCCATTGTTTTCTTKTAACATTCCTATCCTCAGTCTTTTTTTTAAATTATTTTCATCACTGTTTCTGCTGCTTCCCGTTCTTTTATTTTTATCTTTATTTTTCCTTCTCCTGCTTTACTTGTATTATCAATTCATATTCCTGTTTTCTTTCTTCCTTTCCTTTCCTTTCCTTTCCTTTCCTTTCCTTTCCTTTCCTTTCCTTTCCTTTCCTTTCCTTTCCTTTCCTTTCCTTTCCTTTCCTTTCCTTTCCCCTTTCCACTCCTAATTTTTCTCATATCACTTTATTGTTCTTGCATTTTTCTACCACACTAATTTGCTCTTGAAATTGTGGTGTTGCTTACTTCGTCTTTTAATATATCTCTTTAAGTATGTCTGATTTTCTTTGCAGAAAAGCTCTGGCACCATGAACTGTATACGGGATTTACAATAATGGTATAATCAAGAGATGAAGAAAAAATATATATATATTTTCTCTTGGATATTAACTAAACTATAAGAGTCAAGGGGTGCCAAAATCAAAGATCTATTTTCCCTCCTTTTGTCTTCCAACTCTGACCCCACAAAGTATTTTAGTGGTGACATATTGGCAGATGCCCTTGAAACCTCCAGTGGGATGAACAGCCATTATGTTAAAGCTGAGTTAAAACAAAACAAAACAAGAAAAAAAAACCCCTTAAACTTATATAACTTATCCTATGATGGTAACTAGCTCATGTAATGGAATTACTGTGAGAATTGAACCAGAAATTTTAGGCAAGCTAATGACAGTTGCTTGGACCTCTGGCCTTTCCAACTTCCTCACCTGAAGCCATTAGTTAAGGGCTTTCATACGGTATTGTTTTATATTCGCACCAACATTGCCTCCTCCC